>NC_083429.1:12294949-12425846 GCF_020745735.1 Hemiscyllium ocellatum
AAGCACTTGAATTCCATAGTGTGAAGGCATTGATGATGTATACTGTGAAAACGTATAGATCTAGATCTCTATAATACCACATTGTCAACATCCTCCCTCCTGTTCTCCCTATGGCCTTGTGTGGTTGAGTCTTCTTTATCTTACACTCAGTTAGAGAGAACCCCTTTCCCCCATTCACAAATTAATTTAAACCCATATTGCATCATCTTCTTGTTCGCCACTGCTAATAGCCCGTTTATCTTTTGCCACGCCCTCTTTTCCAACTCACCCATCCCCCATCTCCGGCAAGGGACGAAAAAGCATGGTTTCAAACCCTTTTCAGTTCTGAACAAGTCACTCTGTTTCTCTGTCTCTGCAGATTCTGCCAGACCTGCTGTGGTTCTTTAGAAACGAATAGGCACAGCACAAATTTTCAATAAAACAAACAATGACGGATACTGGAAATAAATGCAAAAATTGCTGAAGAAACTGCGAGCTTTGTAGAGGGTCACTGGACCTGAAAGATTAACTCTACATTCACCACAGAAGATGCAGTCAGAGCTGCTTTGTTTCTTCAGCAATTTCTGTTTTTGAACAAGTTCCAATGACATGTGTGAAAGGTGCTCAAATGCCCTGTCTAATACGGAGCACCGTGCACTGGGAACTATACGATAACACAAAGTGCACACATTCATTCGCTCAGAAACAGCATAAGGCTGGCGTCACTGACACCACAGCATGTTCGAGGAGAACATCAGAGGGAAACACATTTAATTCAAATGCAGAAGATGGCACAGCGAGCAAGGAAAAGATTCAGATGAATATGTTGAAGGGTTTTAGTGGGCGGCACGGTGGCACAGTGGTTAGCACTGCTGCCTCACAGCGCCTGAAGACCCGGGTTCAATTCCCGACTCAGGCGACTGACTGTGTGGAGTTTGCACGTTCTCCCCGTGTCTGCGTGGGTTTCCTCCGGGTGCTCCGGTTTCCTCCCACAGTCCAAAGATGTGCGGGTCAGGTGAATTGGCCATGCTAAATTGCCCGTAGTGTTAGGTAAGGGGTAATGTAGGGGTATGGGTGGGTTTCGCTTCGGCGGGTCGGTGTGGACTTGTTGGGCCGAAGGGCCTGTTTCCACACTGTAAGTCTAATCTAATCTAATCTAATGTAACAAATTGGAAGCATGACAACAAGGAGAGCCCTCAGCAGAATGAGAGTAGGAAAATGGAAGTATTACCGCATCAGAAACCAGGTGAGGTCACTGAGTACATGGCTAATGGGCGAATGGGTCTCGATGTGAACTGGGGGACAGTCAGTACAATTCAATGCAGATATTACAGCTCAAACTGGGCTTTCATGTGATGCTGTAGACAACAGCAGCAACAGAAGCAGGATTATATTCAAACTTAATCTGTAACATTTTCCCCAGGATATTCCATCAGTCTACAATTACCAACAAGCTGAGTGATGGTTCAGTGATATGTGTGGGTGAACATGCCAAGGTCAGAACCAGGTGTACCTAAAGCTGATGACAAACCATTAAAGCTTCCACACTTGAGTGGTTTCATTCCAAACAGCAGAACTAACATTTGATAGAGAGGACGAAATGATCCCAAGATCAACAGATCAGATCTAAGCTCTGCAGTCCTGCCACATCCAGACATAAATGTCGGTGTACTATTGAAAAACTTACTGGAGGAGAGGACACCAGAAATATCCCCATCCTAAATAATGGAACAGCCCTGTACATCAGTGAAAAAGACAAGGATGCAGTATCTGCACAATCCTCAGCCAGAAGTGTTGAATGGATGATCCCCCTCACCCTCGCCATGATATCCACAGAATCACAGATGGCAGTGTTCAACCAATTCGATTCGCTGCATGTGACATAAAGAAACAACTGGAGACGATAGATACGACAAAGACAATGGACCCTGACATCATTCCTGCAATAGGACTGAAAACTTATGCTTCACAACAAGCCGTGTGCCTGGGGAAGCTGTTCCATTCCAGCTCCAACTCTGACAACTCCCTGGCAATGTGGAAAGTTATTCAACTATGTCGGGTCCCCTCATAGGTGAATAATTACATTCTGACCATTTAAGACTCCCTCAGTCCCTTCACCATAAACACATTTGTGGAAGTTCATTTTGACAGAGCTGTCAAGCAGTACAGAAATAACCCGCTCAGTGTGGTTTCCGATAGGTTCCTATGTGGAGATGGTTCTGTTGTGGAAATGTCACTGGATTACTAATCCAATACTGGATAATGCTCTGGAAGCTGGTGGAAGTTAAAAACAATTAATAAAATATCAAAATCTACAATCTGGTAATGGTAGCAGTGACCTTGGATCCAATGTTGATTGTAAACATCGATCTCCTTCCCCTTTGTACTCTCTGGAAGTGAATCTCCCTTCATTTCCTGCTCTGGCCTAAAAATAACTCCAGACACAGAGCCATGTGATAAACTCTTCAATGGTCCCTGAAACGGCCAAGCAAGGCACTCAATTGCATCAAACTTCTCCGAGGTCTTAAAGGATAAAACCAGACAGAATACCCAGCACCAGCCTCGATATCAGAAAAGGGAACGGGCCTCACAGTCATGTTGAACCTGCAGAGACCTCCTTCCTAACATCTGAGAGCTTGTGACAACATTTACGGAGCTTTCCCACAAACTGCACAGAAACATCGGCAAAGGAATAGGCATTCAACACATTGAGCCTTCCCCATTCGAATTCATGGAGAAAATCTCCTCATTGCAGTTTTCCTGACACAGTCTTCATGCCTATTAATACGTTTAAACATTATGAAATATAAAATAAGAACTGTTGTAATCCTTTCAGTCCATCAATCTTGCTCCTTGATTCAATATACAGACAGTTCTCTGATAACGCAGGTTTATTAAACTGATTTGACAGCAATGTGATTCAAGAATTGCTCACCTTTTTTCTATAAAGTGAACTCCCGTTCACTGTGACACGACTCCTTGCCAGGCACCAGCTAAGCAACAAAACCCAGCTTCAGGATCCTCCGTCTGCAAAATGCACCCCCTGAGTATTCAGCTACAATAGGAATGCAATCAGCTCTGCAGGTCCTGAACCTGGCCCTGAAACGGGGAAGTGTTGTCTCCAATTATAAGGAACTTTAGTCCAAACCAGGGGAAGAACCTTGAGGAGAAATGGAATTCCCTGTTGGCATCACGTGGTCAGTCAGCCCTGCGCGCTTTCTGGTGAAGAGTTTGGTGGAAGATACAGGGATGTAACCAGTGACTGTAATGTGAAATGTATCCGTGCTGTAGGACTCTATGACTCTAACAACCATTGCTTATCTCCCACTGAATGCTATGTTGTACATTCCCAATTTACTGGAACAAACTTGACACTTTCGGTACCATCCTTCCATCATGTTTGAGCAGAATGTACAAACATTGTATGTTGTATGCAGACGTTGTGTACAAAACAACATATTAATGTCACTACTCCTCCAAAGCTGCTTCAGAACAAGGCTATTCTGACCACACAATACCAAATCCGATAAAACTTGCTCTCTAGTTTGGTTCAATACATACTCTTCAACACACCTGATATATATTTCGGGAATTTATTTTTCACAGTATGAGCAGTCACTCAGTTAACGCAGTTGAGATGCAACTTGAGACCATCCAATAAGACTGCAGTATCCATATTACATGCATATCTAATTTTCAGAGCATATGATGTTCAGACTTTCTGCAACTGTTTTAGTTTCGAAATATAATACATCAATGTTTGCTTCTCCTGTTATTTGTAAGCTCCACCTAAACTGAATCTGAGGGACATGGTCTGTGGCGTTATTAGTGATAGACTTGGAGAAAACATTCCGGAAGAGTATCTTGACACTGTGATGATCTGAATAAATACTCAACAATACAAGACAAGCGGCAATAACCTTCTCCACTCTGTCAGGATAAGGGTCACCGTATTCTATCTGCTCCCTCACACTCACTGCATATCTCTTATAGCACCGACGCCCAAACAAGGTTCATGCTCTATCTCCAAATAAATCTCAGGCACTGCTAGACTCAGTATTGAATTCAGCAACTTCCTTCTTGACTTTCTCTGTCATCTATGCAATGTCCCCCATGCTAATAATACAAATTGGATTCACAACTATCGACTAACTCATTCTGGACACCTCACCATTCCCCCCAGCCCCACCTCCACCAGCACTCACAGCAGGGTCACCCATTCCCACTCTCCCTCCCTCCCTATCTTCTGTTCCAGGAGAAACGGCCTGAAATGGGACAGAAATGGCCAAGCCGGGTGATGGACTGCCTGATATCCGTTCCCTCACACCACCCTTCCCCCCGCCATGTGGGGAGGAGTCTGGCACGAGGGGACAGGAACAAGATGGCTCATGTGGAGATTCTGAAACATCTACTTCCCACCAATCGAGTAAGGAGCAATGTTCAGTTCTCACTTTAAACCCACTGTGAGTTCCAACGTCAATCCGATCACTCTCAAACAAAAACAGATACCTCACTGCACAGAGATGCAGACACTGAAATGCACAGATGTATTGGTAAACACGCCAACCTACTACCATACACAATACGTAAAAGGAGATAGGCATACGCACACATTGCAACACGCAAAGACGTGTACAGTTGCACACAAATTGACACAAACACTGATAGAAACACAGAGGCACACAGAAGTAGACACACATATACACAGAAAACAAGCACATAGACACACACACACACACACACACACACATTCATATACGTACACACAGACACAAACACTCGTGTCATTAAGACACAAATCGATCCGTTTTTGATTTATAAGGGGATCAAGGATTCTAGGGAGAAGGGAGGAGAATGAGGTTTAGGTACATATAAAAAATTATTGAATGGCATATCAGACTCGCTGGGATGAATGGCCACATTCTGCTCCTTTTTCCATGCTCACATGGTGTCATGCTGTCAAGTATTCACTTTCTGAGACAGCAGCAGAGACTGAGTTTGATACATACTTGACTGGAAACAGTCAATGTGAATGTGGGACAGGTTTGGAGGGCAGGATGATTCATCTTTACTCATAATTATTATATCCTTAAGTATGAAAAGAGGTGGTGATTTGATGTGAGGTTAACACAGTTTTAAAACAATGGGTGCCGTAATGAAATAAGGATGGCCCTTTACCTTTAATGCTGTGCTCTGTGTTTTCCTCATCCTCAGGAAGTAGAGAATACTCAGTTATTGAAAATATTCAAGTCTGAGCTCGACTGATCTTTGCTGGACAGGAGAGTCAATATTTATTGCTAACAAACAGGAGAGGGATAATCAAACACACTCTGATCAGCAAAGAGCAATCTGAATGGTGCAGCTGAACGGCCAACTGCTGCATCTACTACATGTGTTATTTCCTCAATCTACTCTCGAGGCTGTTTCAGAGATATACTGCTGCCGCTACCCAATATTCTTTTCCCTCAACCTACCATTCGAGTCTGTTACAGAGATATGCTGCTGCCCGACCCCATGTGTTGTTCTCTCAATCCACACTTTGATGCTGATAGAGAGATATACAGCTGCCCCTACCACATGTGTTGTTCCCTGAATCCGTCCCTTAGTGCTGGTACAGAGATATACTGCTGCCCCTACCCCATGTGAAGCTCTGTCAATCCATACTTCGATGTTGTTACAGAGATATACTGCTGCTCCTACCCCATGTGTTGTTCCTTAAATCCACCCCTCAATTTTGTTACAGAGATATACTGCTGTCCCTTCCTCACGTGTTGTTCCCTCAACCAACACCTCGATGCTGTTACAGAGATATACTGCAGCCCCTACATCATGTGTTCTTCCTTCAATCCACCCCTTGATGTTGTTACATTCATATACTGATTTCCCTACCGCATGTGTTGTTCCCTCAATACACCCACGATGCTGCTACAGAGATATACTGCTGCTTCTACCCCATGTGTTGCTCTCTCAATCCACCCTTGATGCTGTTACTGAGATATGCTCTTGCCCCTACCCCACGTGTTGTTCCCTCAATACACCCTCGAGGCGGTTGCAGAGATATATTGCTGCTCCTACCGCATGTGCTGGTCTCTGTATCCACCATTTGATGCTGTTGCAGAGATATACTGCTGCCCCTACCCCATGTGTTGTTCCCTCAATCCACCCTCGAGACTGTAACGGAGCTATGCTGCTGCCCCTACCCCATGTGTTGTTGCCTCAATCCACCATCGAGACTGTAACAGATATATGCTGCCACCCCTACCTCATGTGCTGTTCCCTTAATCCACCCTCGAGACTGTTAGAGAGATATATTGCTGCCCCTACCCCATGTGTTGTTCCCTCAATCTGTCCCTCGGTGCTATTACCGAGATACATTGCTGCCCCTACCATATTTCTCGTTCCATCAATCCACCTTCGAGAATGTCACTGAGATATACTACATTCCCTAGCCCATGTGTCGTTCTCTCAATTCAACCTCGAGGATGTTACAGACATATAATGTTGCCCCTACCCCATGTGTTGTTTCCTCAATCCACCCAACGATGCTGATACAGAGATATGCTGCTCTCCCCAACTCATGTTACCCGTGCCACGTGGTAGAGAGTCGAGGAATAGGGAGAGAGAACAGTTAAATGCGTGGCTACAGGGATGGTGTAGGAGGGAGGGATTCCGGTTTCTGGACAACTGGGGTTCTTTCCGGGGAAGGTGGAACCTCCATAAACAGGATGGTCTACACCTGAACCTGAGGGACACCAGTACCCTTGGGGGCAGGTTTGCGAGTGCTCTTTGGAAGGGTTTAAACTAACTCTGCAGGGGCATGGGAACCTGGACTGTAGCTTTATGGTAAAGGACCTTGAGTGTAGGGACGTTAGGAACAAGGCATCGATCTCGAAGGAGGGTGCCTGTAAACAGAAAGGTGGCTTGAAGTGTGTATACTTCAATGCCAGAAGAATAAGAAATAAGGTAGGTGAACTTGCAGCGTGGGTTGGTACCTGGGACTTCGATTTTGTGGCCATTACAGAGACGAGGTCACCCTGTTAGGAGTTTTCTACAGGCCTCCTAATAGTCCGAGAGAGTAGAGGAAAGTATTGTGAGGATGATTCAGGAGAAGAGTGAAAGTAGCAGGGTGGTTGTTATGGGGGACTTTAACTTCCCAGATATTGACTGGGAAAGCTATAGCTCGAGTTCGTTAGATGGGTCGGTGTTTGTCCAATGTGTGCAGGAGGGTTTCCTGACACAATATGTAGACAGGCCAACAAGAGATGAGGCTATACTGGATTTGGTTCTAGGTAATGAACCAGGCCAGGTGTTAGACTTGGACGTAGGTGAGCACTTCGGGGACAGTGAACACAACTCGGTGACTTTTACTTTAGTGATGGAGAGGGATAAGTGTGCACTGCAGGGCAAGAGTTATAGCTGGGGGCAGGGAAATTATGATGCGGTGAGGCATGACTTAGGATGCGTGGATTGGAAAAATAGGCTTCAAGGGAAGAACATAAGTGATATGTGGAGATTGTTCAAGGAACAGCTATTGGGTGTCCTTGATAAGTATGTACCAGTCATGCAGGGAGTAAAGGGTCTTGTGAGGGAGCCGTGGTTTTATAAGGTATTGGAATCCCTTGTGAAAGGGAAGAGGGCGGCTTATGTGAAGATGAGGCGTGAAGGTTCAGTTGGGGCGATTGAGAGTTATAAGGTAGCCAGGAAGGATCTAAAGAGAGAGCTAAGAGCAGCGAGAAGGGGACATGAAAAGTCTTTAGTTGGTAGGATTAGGGAAAACCCATAGGCTTTCTATAGGTATGTCAGGAATAAAAGGATGACTAGGGTAGGTATCGGTCCAGTCAAGAATAGTAGTGGGAAGTTGTGAGTGGAGGCGGAGGAGATTGGAGAGACACTAAATCAATACTTTTCGTCAGTATTCACTCAGGAACAGGACACTACTGCTGATGTGAATATTGAGTCACAAGTGATCAGAATGGATGGCCTTGAGGTATGTAGGGAAGAGGTCTGGGGAATACTGGAAAGGATGAAAATAGATAAGTCCCCTGGGCCTGATGGCATTTATCCTAGGATCCTCTGGGAAGCTAGGGAGGAGATAGCAGAGCCATTGGCCTTGATTTTTATGTCGTCATTGTCTACGGGAATAGTGCCAGAAGACTGGAGGATCGCGAATGTGGTCCCCTTGTTCAAGAAAGGGAGTAGGGATAGCCCGAGTAACTATAGGCCAGTGAGTCTCACTTCTGTTGTGGGCAAAATCTTAGAGAGAATTGTAAGGGATAGGATTTATGAACATCTAGATAGGAATAATGTGATCAAGGATCGTCAGCATGGTTTTGTGAAGGGCAGGTCGTGCCTCACAAACCTTATTGAGTTCTTTGAGAAGGTGACTAAGGAGGTGGACGAGGGTAAAGTAGTAGATGTGGTGTATATGGATTTTAGCAAGGCGTTCGATAAGGTACCCCATAGAAGGCGAATGCAAAAACTACGGAGGTATGGCATTGAGGGTGCATTAGAGGTTTTGATTAGGAATTGGCCGGCTTGAAGGAGACAGAGGGTAGTAGTTGATGGAATAGGTTCATCTTGGAGTGCAGTTCCTAGCGGAGTTCCACAAGGATCTGTTTTGGGATCATTGCTGTTTGTCATCTTTATAAATGATCTAGAGAAGGGGCTTGAAATCTGGATGAGCAAGTTAGCGGATGACACAAAAGTCGGTGGAGTTGTGGACAGCGAAGAAGGATGTGGCAGGTTACAGCGGGATATAGATAAGTTGCAGAGCTGAGCAGAAAGGTGGCAAATGGAGTTCAATGTACCTAAGTGTGAAGTCATTCACTTTGGTAGGAGTAATAAGAAGATGGATTACTGGGCTAATGGTAGGCTACTTGGCAGTGTGGATGAGCAGAAGGATCTTGGTGTCCATGTACACAGATCTCAGAAAGTTGCCACCCAAGTAAATAGTGCTGTGAAGAAGGCATATGGTGTACTCGGCTTTATTGGTAGAGGAATTGAGTTCCAGAGTCCTGAGGTCATGTTGCAGTTGTATAAGACTCTGGTGCGGCCACATCTGGAGTATTGTGTGCAGTTTTGGTCGCCATACTATAGGAAGGATGTGGAGGCATTGGAACGAGTGCAGAGGAGGTTTACCAGGATGTTGCCTGGCATGGTAGGAAGATCGTATGAGGAAAGGCTGAGGCACTTGGGGCAGTTCTCATTGGAGAAAAGAAGGTTTAGGAGAGATTTGATAGAAGTGTACAAGATGATTAGGAGTTTAGATAGGGTAGACACTGAGAACCTTTTTCTGTTAATGGAGTCAGCTGTTACTAGGGGACACAACTTTCCATTAAGGGGTGGTAGGTATAGGACAGATATTAGGGGTAGATTCTTTACTCAGCAGGTTGTGAGTTCATGGAATGACCTGCCAGTAGCAGTGGTGAACTCTCCCTCTTTATGGTCATTTTAGCGGGCATTGGATAAGCATATGGAGGTTATTGGGCTAGTGTAGGTTAGGTAGATTTTGGTCGGCGCAACATCGAGGGCCGAAGGGCCTGTACTGCGCTGTATTTTTCTTTGTTGTATGTTCTATGTTCATGTGTTGTTCCCTCAATCCGTCACAAGGTGCTGTTACAGAGATATACTGCTCCCCCTACCCGATGTTTTGTTCTTTCATTTAACCTCTCGAGGCTATAACTGAGATATACTACTGACCCTATCCCATGTATCGTTTTCTTAATCCTCCCTCGAGGCTGTTACAGAGATATACTGCTCTCGCTACCCAAAGTGTTGTTCTCACAATCCACACCTCGATGCTGTTTCAGAGATGTACTGCCACCCCTACCTCACGTGTTGTTGCCTCAATCTACCCTCAAGACTGTTACAGACATATGCTGCTGCCCTTACCCCATGTGTTGTTCCCTCAATCTGTCCCTCGGTGCTTTTACAAAAATATATTGCTGATCCTACCCTATGTGTCGCTCCTTCAACCCACCCTTTGAGGCTGTTACAGAGATATACTTCTGCCCCTACCCCATTTCTTGTTCCTTCAATCCACCCCTCGAGGCTGTGACTGAGACATACCGCTATCGCTAGCCCATGTGTCGTTCTCTCAATCCACCCTCGAGGCTGTTACAGACATATAATGCTGTCCTTATCCCATGTGTTGTTCCCTCAATCCGTCCCTTGGTGCTGTTACCGAGATATACTACTGCCCCTACCACATGTGTTGTTCCTTCAATCCACCCCTCGATGCTGTTACAGAGATATATTGCTGTCCCTACCCCATGTGTTGTTCCCTCAATCCACCCTCGAGGCTGTTACAGAGATACACACTCTCCCCACCTCATGTGTTGTTCCCTCAATTCGCCACTCGGTACTGTTACAGAGATATACTGCTGCCTCTACCCCATGTGTTGTTCTCTGTATCCACCATTCGATGCTGTTATTGAGATATACTGCTGCCCCTGCCCCAAGAGTTGTTCCCGCAATTCACCCCTCGATGCTGTTACATTATATACTGCTATCCCTGCCCCATGTGTCTTTCTCTCAATCCGCCCTCAAGGCTGTTACAGAGATATACTGTTGCCCCTACGTCTTGTGTTGTTCCCTGAATCTGTCCCTTGATTCTGTTACAGAGATATACTGCTATCACTACACCATACATTGTTCTCTCAGTCCACCCTCGAGGCTGTTACAGGGATATACTGCTGTCCCTACCTCATGTGTTGATCCCTCAATCCATCTCACGATGCTGTTACAGAGATATACTGCTCTCCCGACCTCATGTGTTGTTCTCTCAATCCATCCTCGATGCTGTTACAGAGACATATTGCTGCCCCTTACCGATTTGTCGATCTCTCAATCCACACCTCCATGCTGTTACAGAAATGTACTGCCACCCCTACCTCATGGTTGTTGCCTCAATCCACCATCGAGACTGTTACAGAGATCTATTACTGTCCCTGCCCTATATTTTGATCCATCAAATCAACCCGGAGGATGTTATAGAGATATACTGCTGCCCCTACACCATGTGTGTTCCTTCAACCCGTCCCTCGAGGCTGTAACAGAGATATACTGCTGCTCCTGCCCCATATATTGATCCCTCAAACCACCCAAGAGAATGTTGTAGACATATGCTGCTGCCCCTACCCCATGTGTTGCACCCTCAATCCGTCCCTCGGTGCTTTTACAGAAATATATTGCTGATCCTGCCCCATGTGTTGTTCCCTCAACCCACCCCTCGAGGCTGTTACAGAGATATACTGCTGCCTCTACACCATTTCTTAAACCTTCAATCCACCTCTCGAGGCTGTGACTGAGACATACTGCTATCCCTAGCTCATGTGTCATTCTTTCAATCCAACCCTCAAGGCTGTTACAGACATATAATGCTGTCCTTATCCCATGTGTTGTTCCCTCAATCCGTCTCTCGATGCTGTTACCAAGATATACTACTGCCCCTACCACATATGTTGTTCCTTCAATCCACCCCACGATGCTGTTACAGAGATAAAATGCTGCCTCTCCTCCATGTGTTGTTCTCTGTATCCACCTTTCGATGCTGTTACTGAGATATTTTTCTGCCCCTACCCCAAGAGTTGTTCCCTCAATCCACCCCTCGATGCTGTTGCAGAGATATACTGCTGCCCCTACTCCATATGTTGTTCTCTCAGTCCATACTCCAAGCTGTTACTGAGATGTACTGCTGCCCCTACCCCGTGTGTTCTTCCCTCAATATACCCACATAGGTTACACAGATATATTGCTGCCCTTCCCCAAGTGTTATTCTCTCAATCTATCCTCGAGGCTGTTGCAGAGATAAATTGCTGCTCCTACCTCATGTGTTGTTCTCTCAAGCCACCCTCGGTGCTGTTACAGAGATGTACTGCTGCCCCTATCCCATGTGTTGTTCCCTCAATCTGTCCCTTGGTGCTGTTACAGAGATATTCTCCTGTCTCTACCCGATGTTTTGTTCCATCAATCCACTCCTCGAGGCTATTACTGAGATATACTGCTGCCCCTAGTCCATGTAGCGTTCTCTCAATCACCATCGAGGCTGTTACAGAGATATATTCCTCTCGCTACCCAATGTGTCGTTTCCTCAATCCACATCTCGATGCTATTACAGAGATATACTGCCACCCCTACCTCATGTGTTGCTCTCTCAATCCACCCTCAAAGCTGCTGTGGAGATATATTGCTGCCCCTACCTCATGTGTTGTTCCCTCAATCCACATCTTGATGCTATTACAGAGATATACTGCCACCCCTACCTCATGTGTTGCTCTCTCAATCCACCCTCAAAGCTGTTGCAAAGATATATTGCTGTCCCTACCCCTCAATCCACCCTCGAGGCTGTTAGAGATATACTGCTCTCGCTACCCCATGTGTTGTTCTCTCAATCCACCCTCGATGCTGTTGCAGAGATATACTGCTGTCCCTATCTCATGTGTTATTCACTGTATACACCATTCGATGCTGGTACAGGGATATACTGCTGCCCCGCCCCATAAATTGATCTCTAAAATAACCCACGAGGCTGTTTCGGAGATATACTGCTGCCCCTACCCCATGTGTTGTTCCCTCAACCCACCCCTCGAGGCTGTTACAGAGATATATTGCTGCTCCTTCCCGATTTGTTGATCTCTCAATCCACCCTCGATGCTGTTACAGAGATATACTGCTCTCGCTACCCAATGTGTTGATCCCACAATCCACACCCCGATGCTGTTACAGAGATGTACTGCCAGCTGTTGCCTAAATCCACCTCGAGACTGTTACAGAGATATATTGCTGCCCCTACCCCATGTGTTGTTCCCTCAATTTGTCCCTCGGTGCTTTTACTGAAATATATTGCTGACCCTACCCCATGTGTTGTTTCCTCAACCCACCCCTTGAGGCTGTTACAGAGATATACTGCTGCGCCTACCCCATTTCTTGTTCCTTCAATCCACCCCTCGAGGCTGTGAATGAGACATAAGGCTGTCGCTAGCCCATGTGTCGTTCTCTCAATCCAACCCTCGAAGCTGTTACAGACATATAATGCTGTCATTATCCAATGTGTTCTTCCCTCAATCCATCCCTCGGTGCTGTTACCGACATATGCTACTGCCCCTACCACATGTGTTGTTCCTTCAATCCACCCCTCGATGCTGTTACAGAGATATATTGCTGTCCATACCCCATGTGATGTTCCCTCAATCCACCCCTCGAGGCTGTTACAGAGATATACAGTTCTCCCCACCTCATGTGTTGTTCCCTCAATCCACCCCACGATGCTGTTAGAGAGAAATACTGCTGATCCTACCCCATGTATGTTCCCTCAATCTGCCCATCGAGGCTGTTACAGAGATATACTGCTGCCCCTACCACATGTGTTGTTCCCTCAATCCGTGCTTCGGTTCTGTTACAGAGATATTCTGCTGCCTCCACCCCATGTGTTGTTCTCTGTATCCACCATTCAATGCTGTTATTGAGATATACTGCTGCCCCTGCCCATAGTGTTGTACCCACAATCCACCCCTCGATGCTGTTACAGAGATATACTGTTATCCCTACCCCATGTATCTTTCTCTCAATCCACCCTCGAGGCTGTTAGAGATATACTGCTCTCGCTACCCCATGTGTTGTTCCTTCAATCCACCCCTCGATGCTGTTGCAGATATATACTGCTGTCCCTACCCCATGTATTGTTCTCTCAGTCCTCCCTCGAGGCTGTTACAGGGATATACTGCTGTTCCTACCCCATGTGTTGTTCTCTCAATCCGTCCTTCGGTGCTGTTACAGAAATATACTGCTGCCCCTACCCCATTTGTTGTTCTCGCAATCCACCCTTGATGCTGTTACTGAGATATACTGCTTTCCCTACCCCACGTGTTGTTGTCTCAATCCACCCTCGATGCTGTTACAGACATATACTGCTGTCCCTTCCTCAAGAGTTGCTCCCCCAATGCACCCACGTGGTTGTTACAGAGATATATTGCTGCCCCTCCCTCATTTGTTGTTTCTTCAATCCATCCTCGATGCTGTTGCAGAGATATAATGCCGCTCCTATCCCATGTGTTGTTCTCTGTAACGACCCGTCGATGCTGTTACAGAGATATACTGCTCCCTGACCCCATGTGTTGCTCTCTCAATCCTCCCTCAAGGCTGTTACAGAGATATACTGCTGCCCCTACCTCATGTGTTGTTCTCTCAGCCCGCCCTCGAGGCTGTTACAGAGATATACTGCCGCACCTACCTGTCATGTTGTTCTCTCAGTCCACCCTCAACGCTGTTACAGAGATATACTGCTGTCCCTACCTCACGTGTTGTTCCTCAATCCACCCTCGATGCTATTATAGCGATGTATTGCTGCCCCTTATCCATTTGTTGATCTCTCAATCCACCCTCGATGCTGTTATAAAGATGCATTGCTGCCTCTACCCCATGTGTTGTTCTCTGTATCCAACCCTCGATGCTGTTACAGAGATATATTGCTGTCCCTACCCCACGTGCCTTTCTCTCAATCCTCCCTCGATGCTGTAAAAGAGATATACTGCTGCCCCTAGCCAATGTGTTGTTCCCTCAATCCACCCCTCGATGCTGTTATTATAGGGATGTACTGCTGCCCCTACCCCATGTGTTGTTCCCACAATCCGTCCTTCGCTGCTATTACAGATAATTCCTGCTGCCCCTACCCCATGTGTTGTTTGCTTAATCCGCCCTCGATGTTGTTACAGAAATATACAAGTGGCCCTACCCCATGTGTTGTTCCCTCAATACGTCCCTCGTTGCTCTTACAGAGATTTATTGCTATCCCCAACCCATGAGTTGTTCCCTCAAACCACCCCTCAATGTTGTTACAGGGTTGGGGACCACCTCATTCAATCACACAGGATCATTACAATGAGACGCGAGGAGACCATTCTGCTCTGCGACGGAACTACACAGGAATATAGGATGAAGTAATTCAGCTCATTGAGTACATTACACAGCCCATGTCGAGGCCATTCAACCCGCCTTAACGGATACACAGGAACAGGGAATTCGTCGGGAACAGGAAATAGAGAGTAGAGAGAAACGTTTACTTTCAGGCTACACAGCTATAACTGATGAAGTACCTCAGAGATCAATGTGGGGTCATCAATGCACATTTCCACTGTTAAAAGAGGAGCTCATTCAGCATCTCAAGATGGTTACACACTGATATGTGGAAGCCATTCAGCCCGCGGAAGCTACTGAACAAGAAGAGGGACAGCCACAGGAAGAGAAGGGTCCGGTCAGTACATCGAGCTGTTAAACAGGAACAGGCAGAGCCCAATCAGACCCTTAAACATGTTGAATGAGTCCAGGAGGAGCCATTCAGCCCCTCGAGATAGTTATGCAGGAACAGGAGTGTGATATTGATGTTACAACATGACAAACCAGTCAAACCGAGACTGAACTGATCGAGGACTCCAAGATGAGGGCTCCGTTGTTTGTAGAACGTGTGCTAATTTAACATGTTTTGCTAGCAGTGAGGAGGGAAGCAAAATGTTTAGTGCCAAGTCTCAAGGAGGCATCTTCCATCTCCGAGAAGACAAACACATGTTCTCATGGAGGTCAGAGGCTGCTGGGAAGAGTTAACTCTTATTATGGTGGAATTGCGTCTGCTGTCGGGATTATGGATAGCATAACCTTCATTGCAGGATCACGCATCAATTGAACTGTTTTAATGTTGGGAGAGTTTATTCAAAAGCCTGAACATCTGTCTGTCTGTCTCTCTCTCTCTGTCTATCTCAATCGAAATATGGAGTTAGGGTGTTTGGGTGAAACGTTCTCAGAGTCTCTTAAACTATCGAGAATCATTTAACCCGAGTGAAAAAAAAGCCATGGAATTTATCAGCGTATCAGTGTCTGTTGAGAACATCATGAGTGATTGTCCATCCCCCTTAATGTTCAATGCAATCAGCTTTTATTCTCTCACTGAGCTTCACTCACTGCTCATGGTGCCATCACCGCAGGGATTAGTCTGGCGAAACTTGAGAGATGATCTATGCACACTTCCCCAAATACTGCCTCAATTACATTGTCAGAGATGATCGCAATAATCTTTTTCTCTCACTTAGACATCGCCGTTTCTTTCCTGCGCCACAAAAAACCATTACTTCTTTATGCACTACGATTAACATGGAATTGGTAATTTCCTTACATCTGAACGTCAGCAGCAATAAAACCAGCACCAGAGATGCCTATAGAGATGTATATCACTTTGAGATATATGCATCCCTGGTCAGGGCAGAATGTTATGCTGAACTTGAACTGAGTGGCTACTTTAGCTATTCCACAGTACCGTAAAGAGTAAAACACCTTGCTGTGGATTTGTAGTGTTACAACGCAGGATAAATTATCCTATTCAATTAAAACCAGCAACAGAGTAAAGGTTTATCTAATGCAGCAATATGTGATCATTCTAGAGTCCAAATGTATTCAAAGTAAAAATTAACAACTTTATTTCTTAAAGTATATCAGAATAATAAACGAACAACTATTTACAATTTCTTCCTGTAACCAATCTTTTACCTTGCCCCGCCTCAATACTAGTCCGAAAAGACTTGTAATTAAGATTTACAAAACAAAACAGGTTTTTCAAAACCAGGAAGATTTCGGTTCTTCTCAATATTCCTGTCTTCTTTTCTTCTTGGGGATTCTGTTTCACCAGTTATTAATCAATAAAGGTACCTTTAACAGAGCTATTTTTAAGGCAGGCTTTGCATGCGGGTAGCTTGGCAGTTCTCCTTTCAACTGTTCAATTTTCAAAGGTCTTGTAACCCCCCCCCCGCCCCAAAGAAAACCATCGGATTGTGTCATTGGCTTTTCAGATTGTCCAGAGACTAAATTCAAACTTGCTTGGAGGTGGATATTTTGGAGTATAATTTAAACTGTTTGGTTGAAATTGTTTTTGGTCTTGAGACAATTGGCGAATCAAGTTGTTGGACTAAATGTTACATTACATCTATTACATTATATCTATTATTCAGAACATTTGGTGCTGTAAGGTAGTTATTGCTGGCTCTTGATTCATTTAAAGTAACAGTGCCCACACATGTTCATCACAGAAGTCACACGGAAACCTGACTACGGAAGCATGGCACATTGACTTCCCTAAAGGACTTGACGCAAGCAGATGGGTTTTTATAACAAATGATAATGGTTGTTTTTAAATTCCACCAATTCCCTTCATGAGTTATCAACAGACTATTATTCCATGGCTCGAGATTAAGCATCAATGGCTTAACCGCCATAAACTGTCTTCCTGTACGTGCAGGGAACAAGTTAAACATCCTCAAGAGTAATTATTTAGTGACAGACATGTGGTTAGAAGAAACTTGAAACTGTTGCATCGGAATTGAACAAAGGCACAAATCATGGTTTATTCAGAAATTGCACTGAGACTGAGAAGGAGACTGGGATATCATGGTGGTGGCATTGGAAAAATTTGGTGAATTGGGAGGACATGGAGATGAAATCTGTGGAGGACAGAATGGATTATGGAGTTTGAGAACAGTCTGGTTCATTGTCGCATATCAATGAGCAATTTACAAATAGTAATTTGATTGTTATAATTTATAAGGGAAGGAATTTTTGTCTGGAGTTTCTAAAATTTATATATCTTGAGCAAAAATTCAGCTCAACCCGGTTTAGTAGACAAATATAATGATTTAGCAGGAACATCAACTATAGCGAGGATGGGATAATAACCACCTTGAATAATGCAACGGATAGACTGGCTCCACAACGCTAATGATATTCAAGGCAGGGAAAGCCAGAAAAGACCCAAAGATAAACTCCTGTCCATTGTTGTAACATTTCAGTCTACTGTTCTCAGATTCTGACCGATTGTTGGAACATTCGAATCCAAGGTCCTCAGATTCTGAACCATTATTGTAATGTTCCAGTCTGATGTTCTCAGATTCTGATCTCTCCTACCCCTCTCGCTCGAGCTGCTGATCCCTGTTAGAGCCATCAGTGTTCTCCTACTCATACCATGAAATAACACAGTGACAGAGCCCAATTATCATTCAATGATGGAAATTCTCTACTGGGATAACTAGAATCCATGGAGTTTGATATTAATCACAGTCACAGAACAAATAGCTCCAGTTAACCCCTTTCAATTCAATACTAATTTTATTACACTTCAAAACAGCATTTAAAATCCACCCATTTTACATGTAATATGTGGGGGCGACTGAGAAAAGGAATTGGAGATGGTACATTGATTATGTGCAATCATTCAATCTGCCTTGGATATGGGAGTAATTTCAAAGGATTGTCAGAACATAACCAAGTTTCACATTTTATTAATGGAAATATACAGTCTGTACCTACTGAGCAGTGATTATAATTTCAGTAAAATATGGAGAGAACATTTCTAGTCCATGATCTGACAGGAAAATGTGCCTATAACAATATGAGTTATAACAGAAAAATGGCATGGATATTTTAATAGAGAGTATGATGTGACACATAATTCAGATGGTTACTGGTGGATCAGGGAGGGCAGGTGAGGGTCATGCTGTTAATGTTACGGATGTCAATGAACTGTGATTAAGTACCGTTCACTGGAACTCAATTGTAATGTGATTATAATATTGGGGACATGGTTGCTGAGACTGGAGGGAGGGAACGTGATACTTCCCAGTCATCAGTATTGGAATGTTGTTCTTTATAAATCATATGAATATCAAATTCCAGGATACATCTCCAATGAGTAGAGCCAATATTAACCATACGACCAGAAGACATTGTAGCAGAAATGTGGCCAGTCAGCCCATTGACCCTGCTCCGCCTTTCAATGATGGCTGTTAAGTTTCTGAACCCCAATCTCCTGGTTTTTTTTGATTCCCTTTACAATCAAGAATGTATCTGTCTCACTCTTAAATATAATCATTGACCTGCCCTCAACAGCCTACTGTGGCAGTGAATTCCATAGATTCACCACTCTCTGGCTGAAGACATTTCTCCTTATCTCTGTTCTAAAGGCCTCCTCTTTACTGTGTACCCAGTGTAGGTTTCTCTCCAACCATTTGAAACATCTTCCAAAAACCCACACTGTCAAGGTCATTCAGTATTCTGCAAGTTTCAATTAGATCTCACAACATCCTTCTGAACTCTATCAAATATAGACCCAGCGCTGTCAAATGTTCTTCATATGTTAAGCTTCTCATTCCTGTGACCACTCTCGTGAATCTCCTCTGAAAACACTCTAGGGCCTTTACATCCTTCCTGAGATATAGGAGACAAAACTGCGCACAGTAATCCAAATGTGGCCTGACCAAAGCCTTATGGAGCCTCAGAAGTACATCCCTGCTTTTATATTCAAGCCCACTTGAAATAAATGCCATCATTGTATTTTCATCCCGAACTATTGACAAACTGCATGTTTACCTTTCGAGACTCCTGGACTAGGAAGACTCCTGGACTGGACTCCCCAGTCTTTTTGCAATTCAGACCTCTGAATTTGCTCACTATTTAGAAAATAGTCCGTGCCAGTGTTCCTCCTGGCAAAGTGCTTAGCCTCACACTTTCACATATTATACTTCATCTGTCATTTTTTTGCTCACTCCCCTAACCTGTGCACATCCTTCAGCAGGAGAAACTGAGGACCGCAGATGCTGGAGATCAGAGTCAAAAAGTGTGGTGCGAGAAAACACAGCTAGTCAGGTGGCATCCGAGGAGCAGGAGATTCGACGTTTCAAGCATAAAGACTTCTTCAGGAATGACTGGGGTGGGCGAAAGGGGGCTGAGAGATAAATGGGAGGGGCTCTGAGCTGGCAGGAAGGTAGCTTGGAAGGCGATAGCGAGATGAAGATGGGTGGTGAGAGTAATAGGTCAGAGTGGATAGATGGGAAGGAAGATGGACAGATATGAGAGTTCAAGAGGGCGGTGCTGAGTTGGATAGTTAGATCTGGGATAAGATGGAGGGAGGGGAGACGAGTAAAATGGCGAAATTGCCCTTGATACTGTGTGGTTGGAGGGACCCAATGTATTCTTCCCACAGACGTCTGGTGGCTATAATTTTAGTGGAGGCCAAAACCTTACATATCCTTGGCGGATTGGGAGGGTGAGTTTAAGTATTCAGCCACAGCGTAGTGGGGTTGTTGGGTGTGTGTGTCCGAGAGAGTTCCCTGAACAGTTTTGCAAATCGACGTTCTCTCTCCCCAATGTAGAGGAGACCAGGAGCAATGGACAGATTAGATGAGGTACTTGGATGCACAGGGTATTCTCTGCCTAATGTGGAAGTATCCTTTGGGGTCTTGGATGGAGGTGAGGTGGCAGGTGTTGGCACAGGTTTCATACCTCTTGCAATGACAAAGGAAAGTGCCGGGAGTGGAAGGTGGTTTGTTGGGTGGGGGTGTGGAGGGAGGGGGCAGGTGTGAACCTAACGAGGGAGTCGTGAAGGGAATGGTATCTGTAGAATGCTGATGGGGTGGGATGGAAGTATATCCCTGTGTAGGGGTTTGACTCTTGGTGGAGAAAATGGCGGAGGATGATGCATTGTATCCTGAGGTTGGTGAAATGGAAGGCGAGCACCAGACAGTTTCTGTCCTTCTAGTAGTTGGAAGGTTGGAGTTCAAGGGTGGAGGATTGGGAAGTTGAGGAGAAGCGCTAGACCACGGTTCTGCAGCTGAACCACCTCTTCAATGCTACCTATCACTCTATCTATCTTTACACTGTTTGAAAACTCAGCCAGAATGCCCTCAGTTTCCTTCATGTAGATCATTAAGGCACAAAGGGAATTGTTGTGGTCCCAAAACTGAGCCTTGAGGAACACCACTTGTCACTGGCTGCCATCCTGAGAAGGACACTTTTATCCCCACTTTCTGGTTTCTGTCAGACAGTCATGCTTCCATCCATGCTCACACCTTGCATCTAACTCCACGGGCCCTTATCATTCTCAATAGCCTCCTGCGTGGCACATTGTCGAAGGATTTTTGAGGAGCAGGTGGATAACATCTATTGGTTCTCCTTGGTCTAATTTGCTCTATACTCCTTCAAAGTATTCTAACAGGATTGTCAGTCATGACCTCCCCTTAATGAGACTATGCTGACTTTGCACTATTTCACTAAATACTTCCAAGTGTTAAGAAACCCCATCTTTCAGGATGAATTCCAGGATGTTACCCAGAACCAAGGTTAGGCTAATCAATCTGTAATTTTCTATCTTCAGCCTAACTCCCTCATTAAACGGCATGTGACGTTAGCAATTTTCCAGCCTCTTGACCCTTCCCTGATTTTAGTCATTCCTGAAAGATTACTATTTACACTTGCACTACCTCTTCAGCTATCTTCCTTAAAAGGCTGGGGTGTAGTCCATCTGGTCCAGGTAATTTATCCACATTCAGGCCATTCAGTTTTCTAAAATGATCTTCTTGATGATGGCCACCATACTCAGCTCTGCCCTCTCACTCTCTTCAATTTTTGGGAAATTGCTCATGTATTCCACCACGAAGACTGATGCAACTTTCCTCAGCCATTTCCTAGTTTCCCATGACTGTTTCTCCAGGATTATTTTCCAGTCGTCCATATTCACTTTTACCTCTCTTTTGCACTTTATACATCTAAAGAACCTCTGACAATCTCCTTTCTATTACTGGCTAGCTTACCCCCATATTTAATCTTCTCCATCATTTTTTTTTTGCCTTCTCTTAGTCTTTGTAAGTTTCCCAATTCTTTAGTTTCACACTGCCTCTCACGACATTATACGCTTGCTCTTTTGCTTGTATGCAATCCCTGACTTCCGTCGTCAGCCCTGGCTGCCGCATCCTCCCTGTACTCTGCCTATATTCCTCGGCAAAAATCTCTGCAATGTATCCTGAGTTAATCTTGGAATCTGCTGCCATTGCCGTTCCTCTGTCTTCCCTGTTTGACCCCTCTCCCAGTCAATTCCACCCAGCTTCCCCCATATGCCTCTGTAGTAGACTTCATTCAGTTGAAATACTGATTACCACTGATTCAATCTTTTCTCTCTAAAATTGTGGAATAAATTCAACCATGTTGTGATCATTACTTCCGAAGATTTTCTTCACCCTACGCTCCCTTATCTAGTCTGCCTCATTAAATCCAGTATCATCTGTTTCCGAGTGAACTCCACCATAAGCTGCTCCATCTCATAAATATTTCTGAAATTCCTTTTCCTGCGAACCACTACCAATCTGATTTTCCCAGTTCCCTTGCATATTGAAATCACCCACAATTACTGTACTTTGCTTTCCTACACATTTTTTTCTATCTCCTGGTGTATGTTGTGCGCCAGGTCCTGACTACTCTTTGGATCCCTGTGCAAGACTTCAACTATGGTTGTCTTATCTTTGTGGTTCTTCAATTCTACCCACACAGACTCTGCACATCTGACGTTACTTCCTTTCTTACGATTGATTTAATTTCATTTCTTACTCATAATGCAAATCCACTCCCTCTGCCCACCTTCCTATCTTTTTTGATAGGATAAATGGGCTTAAATATCCTGGTCCCCTTGCAGCCACTTCTCCATGATGCTCAGCACCTCATACCGATTTCAATCTGTGCCACAAGCTCATTTACCTTATTCCTTATACAGCATGCATTCAGATGTAACGCTGTCAGTCCCGTATTAACCGTTCCTCTTCTCATTGGCATTTGATTGTCCAGTGTGCTTGATGTTTGATTGTTAAACATTTCCAGATGCGCTATCCTATTTGTGTCTGTGTTGGAGATGTTGATAACCTCTCCTGAGTTATGTAGTCCTTTAATTCGGCTTTTTAAATTAAACCCCATAACTGAACCCCCACTGCACACACACAACTTCTGATCAGCTTTACGTTCTGTCTACAGCCCTGGTTAGGATTCTCTCGGACTCTGGTCCCAGCACGGTTCAGATCAAGACTGTCCCATTGGAACAGGCTCTTTCCTCCTCCGTAATAAAATGCGTTTATTGAACACAAAATGCAGGGACAGACAACATCTTTTCTGTACATACCAAAATATGAAAACTACAATTAGACAATATTGTTAAAGTACACTTACTATGTGAAGCTATATAAATTGAAAAGTGAATTACAAAACCATGGAAGTTGTCGGCAAACTTTATCAATCATTATTTGACCCCCAGCTGAGATCCTGATTTTCCATCTGTCAGTGATTCCCCCTCACTGAGATCCTCTCGTCCTGTCTCTCACACAGTGTATTGAGTGTCTACAAGTTGATGTTGGCCCAGAGTATTTAAATTAATTCACCTTCTCCCTGGGACCAATCTATTGATCTCTTGGATTGTGTTTAGCTGTCAGCAATTCAGCTCGGGGATGTTCATGACGATAAATGATCTCGGATGACAGCCAGTATCAGCATATTGCTCACAGGGTATGGCACTAGATGAAGGACTAACATTCTAAATAAAGTTTCTGTGTATTTCTCCTCATGCTGTCTCCTGATCTAACATCACATTCGTCTGACACCCCTTGTTCTCACTCATTGTGTCGCTCCGTTTTCTCTCCACTCTGTTTATCTCACTTCACTTTCTTTCACTCTGTATTTTTCGCTCGCTCCCTCTCAGTCTATCTTTGATCATTCTCTTTATTTTCACGTTGTCAAGTTGGAGAGCGCTTGGACTCACGTTAGGCTGAATGACTTCCTTCTGTGCTGTATTAATTCTCCATTTTTCTGACCCATAATAAACACTTTAGGTGCCTGGAGAGACAAGCTGGTCCAGTGAAGGACACAATGGACAATTAACCGTTATCTCGTCCAGTTTTCTGACATGCAGCGATCTCGAATTATCTGTTCAAACAAGCAGACCCCTCACATAAAAATCAGCACACTTCAGACTGCCAAGTCTATAGTGTTCAGTACCCTCTGCCTGTTTTTTTTTGTTGGTCTTAGCTGTACTGGGATTAGTCCCCAACTCCTCCTCAGTCGCTATACTTGTGGGCTTACTGCTGTGGTTCCCCACACCCCTGCAAACCACACCCCTCCCCCACCACCGCCACACACTAGTTTAAACCCTCGTAAAGGACAATAGCAAACCAGCCTGCCACGAGATTGCTGCCAATTCAAGTCCATCCCGTCCTTCTTGTGTATATCCTAATGACCCGGGAATTCAAATGATCCACATATCGGAGATATCTGCAAGTTCAGGTCTGTACTGTCCTTCTTGTGTATATCCTACTAACCCGTGAATCCCAATGATCCACATATTAGAGACTGCTGCTTGTCCAGGTCCATACCGTCCCTCTTGTCTATATCCTATCGACTCGGAAATCCTAATGATCCACATATCAGAAATGCAGCCTCCACTACCAGCTCTTTGGCCGTTTATTTAACTGTTCTACCTTCACATTTCTAACCTCACTGGCACGTGACATATTCTAATATCTCCAAAATTCAAATATACTTTCAGCACAACTCCATTCATGCCTTTAATTTAAAATGGATAGACTTGATAGACTTGATAATAAAAACGTAAGTGTGACGCCAGGAGCGTGAGATCACTGAATCAGTCCAATGACCACAGGATCTGATATCTATCACCGCCACCAAACCTGTTGGACAAGGCATACATATGGACCATCTATTTGCAGATGGACGTGGATAGACAGAAGATTAGAATATGTCAGAGCAAATGGATGTCATTCAGCCTGTTTACTCAGCTTTGCTATTCAACTGGATTTTGGTTTTTTTTTCCTTTAAATGCCAGGGTGTCAGAAAGTGTCCAGTGTCATTGTGTGCACAGTCCGGAGAAGGGAGTATCCAGTTCCAGGCAGTGGGTTCTCAAGAGTCCCATGGGTGGCACAAAGAACGGCTGCATGTCGTGATGATGGGCTGAGGGACTGAAGCAGATGGAATGGCTATCAAGGGACACTGCACTCTGACAATTGGCCGGGCACGATTCCTAAACATCCAGGGAACCCGCGAACCACGGTGGCGTTTACAAATACTTTGTCACATTTGCTGCATGTCTCCATCAAACAAAAGAAAAATACTGTAGATGGTAGAAATCCGAAACAAATACAGATTCGTACTGTGGAATGAGAAAGGAGTTAATGCTCCCAATGCAGACACTGGAAGAATGTATAAAGTCCACACAGACAGGGTCCAGAGATTTGAATTGAAACCGAGTTTCAAGCACTGTGAGGCAGCACTGCTGTTTCACTGTGTTTTCCATTGATGGATAATTGGGGTTAGTATAGTTAGAGGCATAGATACTGTTCTCCGTGACCGGAACTGAGAGTCCTGAAGGTTCTGTTTCCTACCTGGTACACAGGTTTGGGAAATGTCATTTGGTTTGTTGAACTTGGAGCGGAGGGGAGTGATCCAGTGGTCAGGGTCCATGTCGGTACCAACGGCTGGACAAACATAAGACATTGAGAACAGCGACGGGTAATACAGAACTGAACTATTATTTCGGAATGCATGCAGTGGAAGGAATAAGGTAAATATGTTTGGGCTCATGCACAAATTGGCAGGTACGACATGATGGGCTTCACAGTGACATCACTGGAAGAGGATCTGGATTGGGAGCTGAATATTCAAGGATATTCATCCTATGAAAAAGATAGGCAGGTGGGCAGAGAGTAAAAAATGTGGTCTGCAGATGCTGGAGATCCAAGGAATAGGAAATTCGACGTTTCGGGCATAAGCCCTTCATCAGGAATCAGAGAGATAGAGTTGTCTCATTATTAAGAATGGGATTGAAACAATAATCCATAACAAGAAATGAAGTAAGGTCAGATGGTGTAGAATCTGGGTCAGTAGAATTGAGGAATCAAAACGGTGAAAAAATGCAGTTGGAGTTATGAACAGGGAGCTGGGGTGCAAGATACACCAGGAGCTAGAAAGATCTGTAGGAAAGGCAAATTTAGAGTCATCATGTGGGATTTCATTATGCAGGTGGACTGGGAATTCAGGGTGGTAGTGGTTCGCAAGAAAATAAATTTGTGGAATGGCTATGAGATGGCTATTTGGAGCAGGTTGCGCAAGCAGACTAGATAAGGGAACTTAAGGTGAAGGAAATCATAGGAGGCAGTGATCATTGTATGATTGAATTTACTCTGCAATTTCACATGGATAAGTTAGAATCAGAAGTAATGATATTATAGCTGAATAAAGGTAATCACAGAGACATGAGGGAGGAGCTATGTAAAGTTGACTGGGAGACGGGCCCAACAGAAGAGACAGTGGAACAGCAATGGCAGGAGATTTTTGGAGTAATTCAGGATACAACAGAGATTTATCCCGAGCAAAAAGTGCCATGGTACAGGGAAGATGAGACAACCATGACTGACGGTGGAACTCAGGAATAGCATAAAGCAAAAGAGAAAGGATATAATGCGGCAAAGTGCAGTGGGAAACCAGATGATTGGGAAACTTACAAAGACAAAACAAAGGCAAGCCAAATAAAGAAAAGAGGGAGATTATTAAATATGGGGTAAGCTACACAGTAATGTAAAGGAAAACTGTAACAGTGTCTTTCGATATATAAAGTACCAAAGAGCGGCAAAAGTCAACATTGCAGTACTGGAAAATGATACTGGAGCGATATTAGTTGGGGAAACGAGAACATGGACAAGGAACCGAATAAATACTTTGAATCAGCCTTCACTGTGAAACACATGAATGCTGGCTTAAACATTCAAAAGATTGAGGGGCCAGAGCTGAGTATGACGGCCACCAACATGGAGAACAAGATAGAAAAAATTAAAGGCTCGAAGGTGGTTAAATAACCTTGACCAGATGGACGACATCCCAGTGTTAGAAGGGAGATAGCTGAGGAGGGAGTGGAGGCAATCGTGGTTATCTGTCAGGAACCACGAGAGTAAGGAACAATCTCAAAACACTGGAAACCCACTAATGTGACACCCCCTTTTTAACAAGGGAGTAAGGAAAAAGAAAGAAAACCAAAATGATTACCTTAATCTCAGTCGTGGGTAAGATCCTGGAATCCATTGTGAAGGATGAGATATCTGAGTACTTAGAAGTGTTTGGAAAAATAGGGCAAAGTCGGCGTGGATCCATTCAGGGAAGGTCATGCCTGATAAATCTGTTGGAATTCTTTGAAGACGAATGAGTAGGCTCGACCAAGCACAGGCAATGGATGTTATCCAAATGGACTTCAAGAAGGCCTTGGACAACGTGTCACACAGGAGATGACTGAGTACGATAAGAGTCCGTGGTGTTTGAGGCAAAGTAGTGGCATTGGTGGAAGTTTGGCTGTCTGGCAGAAAACAGAGAGTCTGGATGAAGTGGTCCTTATCAGAATGGCAGCTGGTGACAAGTAGTGTTCGTCAAGGCTCAGTGTTGGAATTGTAACTTTTTACTCGTTTCGTTAACAATCTAGATGAGAGAATTGAGGGCACTCTGGCTAAGTTTGCAGACGATAAAAAGAAAGGCTAATGGACAGGTCGTATTGTGGAAGGTTCGAGTGCAGGGTTCTCTCAAGGTAAGCTTGCAGGTTGAGGCAGTAGTTCGGAGTGCATTTATTACAAGAGGATTTGAATATAAAACAGATTGTACACGGCTCTGGTCAGACCACGTTTGGAGTATTGTGCATACATTTGAGCCTCATATCTCCGGAAGGATGTACTGGCTCTGGAGTGTGTTCACAAGATTTACACGAGAATGGTCGTAGGAATAAAAAGCTGATCGTAAGAGGCATGTTTGAGGAATCTGGATCTCTACTCGATGTAGTATAGACGGATGAGAGGAATTGGAATGGACGCATGCAGAATACTGAATGACCTGGACAGAGTGGATGTTGATAAGATGTTTCCATTGGACTAGAAGCCGAGGGCACAGCCTTAGACGAAAGGGGACACCTTTTAGAACAGTGATAAAGAAATACATCTTTCAACAGAGAAGGGCGAATCTTTCACATTTATTGCCACAGAAGACTGTGGGAGCCAGGTCATTGAATATATTTGAGACGCAGATAGATAAGTTTTTGATTATCCAGGGCATCAAGGGTTACAAGGAGAAGGTCGGAGAATGGGTTTGAGAAACCTATCAGATATGATTGGAAAGCGGTGCAGACTCGATGTACTAACGGCCTAATTTCTGCTCCTATGTATTATCGTCTTATGGTTTAAACCTCAAGGAGGCACCTTGCATCCTTGAGAAGATGGATTCATGTTCTTCATGAAGGTCAGAAGCTGGTGGGAATAGTTAACTGTTTTAGAATGAAGGTATTGTGGCTGCTGTTAGCGTGGTGGATAATATGACAGTCAGTGCAGGATCACAAACCAACTGCACTGTATTAATGCGGGGAGAGTTTACTCAAAACTCTCTGTCTCTGTCAATCACCGTGGGGAGTGGGGGTTGGGGTGGGAGGGCGTAACGTCCACAGAGGCACTTAAATTATCCAGAATCATGAATCCTGAGTGAAACAGCAGACATGAAATTTATCACCTTCCCATTGTCTGTTTAGAATATAATGAGTGGTTGTCCATCCCACTCAATGTTCAATGCAACCACCTCGTATTCTCTAACAGAGCTCCCAATCAACCTTCACTCACTCCTCATGGTGCCATTATCCAGCGACTAATCTGGTGGAACCCTGTTCATTCTGCCTGTGGGATTTCATGCCCACAATGCCCCAAATACTGCCTCAACTACACGTGCAGGTTTAATCACAATAATTCATTTCCCTCATTTAGCTGCCTCCGTTACTTCTGATGCACTGTCTCTGATTCCGAATTTAAAACATCCTTATATCTTTAGGTCAGCATCAATAAAGCCAGCACCGGAGGTCCCTATCGAGATGGACATCACTCTAGGGGAGAGACTCAGTCAGAAAGAACCCATCTAAAACAGTGAACGGCCACGTACCTGAATGGCAATCAGCTCCAGGAATATGGGATACAGGCAGAGGAAGGGAGCTATCTTTCCTTTTGTTTTTTACCTCATGGGATGTGCGCAGCCCTGGTCAGGTCAGCATGTTATGGCTAGCTTTAACTGAGTGGTTACTTCAGCTGTTCCACTGGACAATAAAGAGTACAACACGGTGCTCTGGGTTTGCAGTCACACAGAAAGCTGACCAGGGAAGGATGGCCCACTGCTTTCTCTAATGGGCATGAGACAAGGCGATATCAACAGAATATTATTCTGTGACTCTAGATTATGAATCAATGATGTGACCACCATATACTGTCTTCCCATCTTTCGCATTCAGTGCCGAGAACAAGTTAAACATCTCAAGTGAAATTATTTTGCAATGGACTCGTGGTAAGAAGGGACTTGAAACATCTATATCCGGAATTAAGAAAGGCATAAATGTTGGTTTATTCAGGAGTTGCACTGAGACTGGATGTCACAATGGTTGTACTGGAAAGCATTGGTGAATGGGGAAGATATTGAGATATGAACTATGCAGGAGGAAATGAATAAGAGAGGTTGAGAACCGTCTGTTTCATCCTCGCATGTTGGTGATCAATTTGTATTGAGTAATTTGCTAGTTATAATTTCTGAGGAATGGATTCTGTGTTTGGAAATAAAAATGTTTACTTGCACCTTTCCAAAATTTACATCTCATGATCATCAATTCAGTTCAGAACGTTTCACTAGACATCTCGAGTAATTTACAAGGAACACGAATTATAGCAAGGATAGGATAGTAACCAGCTTGAATAACCATCAGTACATCTTCAATCCGCGATGCTAATGATATCCAACGCTGGGAAAGCCAATAAAGACCCCAGAACAAACTCCTGCCCATTGTTGGAACATTCCAGTGTAATGCTATCAGTTTCTGATCTGTCCTCACCCTCTCTCTGAAATTGACGATTCCTGTTACTGGTATGAGTGATGCTCCTGATCAAACGATGGGATAAAACACTGAAAGCAGTCCCTTATTCATAGAAGAGAGAACTTCTCTAGGGACACATAGGATCCATGGAGACTGACATAATCACAATCGTTGAATAAACAGCTCAGTTAATCTCTTTCAATTTAATACTATTTCATTAAAATTCAAAATAACTCTGAACATTCATGCATTCTGGGTGTGGTCTGTGAGTGTGACTGAAGGAAGGAATGTTGAAGATGAAAGATTGATTGTGTGTAATCATTCAGTCTGCCTTGGATATGGAAATAATGTCAGAGGTTTAACAGAACATAAACATGCTTCTCTACTCATACATGGAGAAAAAAATTCTGTAACTACAGATCAGTCATTGCAATATCAGTAAAACATTGAGAGAACATCTTTCATCCATGATCCGATGGCAAAATGTGCCTGAGACAATGTGGTTGTATAACAAACTAACGGCATGGATATGTTAACGGGGAATTGTACGTGACAAACACAATTCAGATTGTTATTCCAGAATTAGAGAGGGCAGGTATGGGTCATGTTGTTGATGTTATCGAAGCTAAAGAAGTGTGATGAAGTATCATTTACTGGACTTCATTTACATTGTGATTATGACATTGGGGGAAAGAGGGAAGATGACGAGGACTCGTGGACATGACTGTTCAGTCTGGGCGGAGGGACAGTGATGTTCCCCAATCACTAGCATTGGAACTTTACCCTTTCTAAATCATATGAAGAGCAGATTCAAGGGTATATCTACAATGAAGAATGAGCAGAAACAATATTAATGAAATGCATTTATGCAATGCAAAATACAGGGAAAAATGATTTTCTGTACAGAACAATATATGCACACTACAAGAGATATGGTTGTTAAAATGCACTCCTGATATGGAGCTATATAAATTAAAATGTGGATTACAAAACTATGGAAGTGGTGTGTGATATTTATCAATCATTATTTGATCCACAGCTGAGATCCTGATTTCCACTCTGTTAGTGTAATAGAAAAGTAACAAAATTAACATTTTCTGTGAAACCTGAAAGAGAATGCTATGCCAATTCTAAAACTTTTCTGAACGTTACAAAAATTTTACTGAATTCTGCAGTTGAGGAGACAGCTTGTCTTTGCTGAACTTTGTATATATTCAACATTCCCTGGCGAGCAGCCGAATTCAGCAGAAAAAAAACTTAAGAAAACATAAAGAGAGTTATGTCCACGGCAAGGGAGTGAGAAAATAAGAACTCAAATGTTTCTCAGCTCTTGTCCTTGAGCGTGTGATAAGAAGAACTCCAAAGGAATACGTGAATTATGTTCAGGGCCCTTATACAAGTTGTGTTTGCCAAGTGTAATGGTTCCCTAAAGTGGTTAAAAATAAAGCTTTTCCTTTGCTCTTGCTAGCATCTGAGTCCAGTCAGTTTAATTCCCACGACAGTCAGCGATCCACCTGACTGAGATTCTCTGGACCAGTCTCTCACACAGCGGGGGTTATCATTTCCTGCTCTTCTTGGCATAGTCTATTTATAAAAATCCAGCTTCTCCATGGTACTAATCTATTGGCTGAATGGATTTTGTTTAGCTGTCAGTAACCTAGCTCTGTGACATTATTGGAAACGAGCGACCTGGGCTGACAGCCAGTATCAGCACACTGACACCCAGACAAAGGGTTTGCAGTCCAGAGGAATTTCTAAATAAAACTTCTAAATTCTGCCTGTCCATATCTATCTACCTTCATGCTGTCTTCTGGTCTATTTAACCTCACCTCATCTAACACCTCTTCATCTCCCACTCAGTTAGTCGCTCCTCTTTCTATTCTCTCTCAGTTTATCTCTCTTCACTTTTTTTCTCTCTGTTTATTTCTCTCTCACACAATATATCTCCACACCTTCTCTCTATCTCCAATTGTGCATTTGGAGAGCTTGCGACCCCACGATAGGCTGACTGACCTCCATTTGTGCTATAATAGTTTTGCGGTTCTCTGACGCATAATAAATACTTTCGGTGCCTGGACGGACACGCCAGTCTGGTTACAGGTTCAGTGCAAAATTACTGATTATATCTTCCTGTTCTTCTCTGCTCTGCAGCTGCCTTGAAATGTCTTTTTAAACAAAACAGACTAAATGAAATTCGAGCAGTCGGGATGACTTTCATCACCGTGTACTTCAATCAGAATTTACTAAAGGATGAGGTTCCACAATAACATAACAATGATAGAACAAAAAACAGGACAACACAATGAATAGCAGTTGAGTACAACATGTGGTTCCAAGTAGGCCTCATGGTATTACCACGAGATTATCAATCCAGAAAATCAGCTTCTGTTCTGTGAACCAAGGTTCGTCTCCTGCCACTGCAGATGGTTCAAATTCAATTCAATAATTTAAAAATATCCCAGGAATTAAAAATCTACCGATGAGAATGAAATCGTTGCCGGTTGTCAGAAAAATCCATCTGGTTCATTGATATCCTTCAATGAAAAAAATCTTTCATTCCTCAACTGGTCTGTCCGACCATTGACTCCAGACCCAAAGCAATGCGATTGATTCTCAATCGCCCTCTGAAATGGTTTAGCGAGTCAGTCAGATGTGCTACAAAATGTCAAAGAAATGAAACCGGATATATTTACCTGGGCAAATGGAAAGTGAACATTAGAAACATCATTGTCGAACCTGCAAAGTCCTCCTTAGTAACAATGAGGCCTCGTGCCACACTTGGGACAACTATTTTACAGACTAGTCAAGCAACAGCCTGACATAGGCATACTCACGGAATTTTAACTTCCAGATATAATCCAGACAGCACCATCACCATCCCTGGATATATCCTGTCCCAAAGGCAGGACTGATCCAGCACAGGAGGCGGCTCAGTGCGTCAGAGTCGGGCGGTAGATGTTCTGGGAGTCCCTGTAACCTCATATACCGAGCATATCCCACACTCAACCATTACCATCAAGCAAGATGGTTCACCTTGGTTCAATAGAGAGTGCAGGAGGGCAATCCAGTAGCAGAACCAGGCAAACATGAACATAAAATGTTAATGTGCTGAAGCTTCCAAACAGAACTACTTGCATGCCAAATCGCATAAAAAGCAAGGAACAGACAGAGCTAGGCAATCCCAGAACCAACGCATCAGAGTTCAGCTCTGCAGTCCTGCCAATCTGATCGTGGATGATGGTGGACGATTAAACAACTCACCAGAGTAGGGAGCTCCACAAATATCCCCAACCTCAATGAAGGAAGAGCCCAGCACATCAGTACAAACGATAAGGCTGAAGCTTTCATAGAATTCTTCAGTCAGAAGTTTTGAATGGATGATGAATTTCGGCCTCCTCCCATGGTCCCCATTATTACAGATAGCAGTCTTCAGCAAATTTGATTGGTTGATATCAAGAAACGGTTGAAGGCACTGGTTACTACAAAGGCTATGGGCCCTGATAACATGCTGACAATAGTTCTGAAGACTTGTGCTCCAGAACCTCCTCTCCACTAGCCCAAGCTGTTGCAGTACGATTACATACCGACAATGGGTAATAACTGCTCAGGTGTGTTCTGTACATAAAAAGCAGGACAAAGTCAACCCGGCCAAATACAACCTCATCAGTCTACTCCCCATTATCAGTAAGGTGCTGGAAGGGGACATCAACAACACCTGCTCTGCAATAACCTGTTCAGTGGAACCCAGTTGGGATTGCACCAGGGACACTCAACTCCTGACCGCATTACAGCTTTGGTTCAAACATAGAAAAAGGAGCTGAATTACCGCCCTTGACATTCTTTCAAATGTGGCATCACGGAACTTGACCAAAAAGGCATTGCGGGCAAATGCTCCATTATTGGTGTCATATCTGTCATATAGGAAGATTGTCATTGTTGTTGGCGGTGAGTCATCTCAGCTCCAGAACATTTCTGCAGTAGTCCCTCAGGATAATATGGATGTTAGTTTGCTCGCTGAGCTGGAACGTTCATTATCAGACATTTCATCACCATACTAGGTATCATGTTCAGTCACTCTTCAGATAAAGCCGAGATCCAAGCATCTTCAGCTGCTTCATCAATGACCTTCCTTCCATCATAAGGTCAGACGTGGGGATATTCGTCAATGACTGCAGAATGTTCAGCACCATTCGCAAATACTCAGATATGGAAATAGCCCATGCCCAAATGCAACAAGAACTGAACGCTCTCTAAGCTTGGGCTGACAAGTGGCAACTTACATTCTCACCACATAGATGCCAGACAATGATCATCAGCAATAAGAAACAATATGACAACTTGGTATTCAGCAGCATTATTATCAGTAAATTTCCCACTATCAATATCCTGGGAGTTACCATTGACCAGAAACTCGCTACATAAATACAAGAGCAGATCAGAGGCTAGGAATACTGTGCGAGGAACTCAACCTGCTGACTTCCTAAAGCCTGTCGATCATCTAAAATGCACAAGTCAGGAATGAGATGGAGTTCTCCCACTTGCCTGAATGAGTGCTGCCCCAACAATACAAAATAAGCTTGACACCATCCAGGACAAAATAGTCCATTTGATTGGCATCACATCCACAAGCATTCACTCCCTCCACCACCGTCGCTCAGTAGCTGAAGCGTGTACTATCTATTGACACAATGCAGAAATTCCCCAACGATCCTCAGACAGCACCTTCCAATCCCACGAACACTTGCATCTAGAATGACAAGGACAGCACCATCTCCAAATACCACCATCTCCAAATTCCCTTCCAAACCAGTCAACATCCTTATGTGGAAATATATCGCCGTTCATTCACTGTTGCTGGGTAAATACCCTGGAATTCCCTCCTTAATAGCATTGCGGGTCAACACATAGCAGATGGAATGCAGCGGTTCAAGAAGACAGCTCAGCACTACATTCTCAAGGGGCCAACGAGGATCGGTCAAGAAATGGTGGGCCCATTCAGCGATGCCCACATCCAAAAAAAATATGTTTTTAAAAGAAGTTCCAAGTTGATCATCTCGATGGGAAAGGTTATCTCATTTGAACAAGTAGTGTTCCTTAAACGGAACATTACAGACGTTTCTGTTATTAAGAGGGTGTTCAGCATTCGATGGCTTATTGTTGCTGTTTGCTGTGATAAATTGAATTTGTTTGGTTAAATTCAACAACACTGGCGTAACAGGATCGATCCTTCGAAAATACCAGACTGAAAATGACAATCATTGGAGAGACAATGTACTCCCACCAGATGAGACTCACAGATAGCGGTTTATATTCAACGTTTAATGGACTACTGGCCGCCAATGAATCCTCCCACCGTCCATATCACAGGGGTTACCATTGATCAGAACTTGAAGTAAAATCAATATGCAAATACAATAGTTATAAAAGTAGGTCAGAGACTTACAATTCTGCACTGAATAATAGACACTATGTCCTAAAGGACATGAGATATAGATTTAGGCCATTCAGCCCATTCCTTCTCTCTGAAACTGTCATTTTGTCATTGGGTCTATGACAAGTGGAAATATCTTCTACACACTGACTGTATCAATCTTTGCACTAATCAATCAGTTTCTATCAGATACCTCGCCTCCCATTCTTCTAAATACTATCTAGTACACACACTGTAGCTCATATGACAAGCCACCATCCCCAGGGATGGATCACCTCCAACACAAGCAGATCTTTTGGCAGAGATAGTGTCCAAAACAGCTCTGAAATATTCCAAATGCCGTCTGACCATAGCCCATTACATTCTCAGCAGTATGTTTCCTCTTTTGTATTCTAGATCGATTAAAAAAGAATGCTGACATTACATTTGCTTTCCTAACTGCCAACTGAAACTGCATATTAACCATACGAGGGTACGAGTGCTTCAAAATCCTTTTGTGCTTCAGATTCATTGGATCCTATTGGAACATAGTGTCTGCCACTATTCCGCTATCAAAGTGCGTAATCTCACATGATCCCATATTGTGTTCCATCGCCTACATGTTTTACCTCAGTCCTAATCTGTTCAAGCTTTTCTGCAGCCTTCCCACTTCATGAATATCACTTGCCCATCCAACCATCACTGTATCATTTCCAAACTTAGCAAACTGCCCTCGGGTGCTTTGTTCAGGTGTTTCATGTAAATGGGACTTCCTGCCTCCCTAAGGAAGGCCCACCATTGAAAAGGAACAACACTCAAGGTGCTTGACTACATTCAGGTTAAAGCAGTGACTTGACCGGAATTATATCAGTAAAATCTTCACTCCCTGCCCCACTGACACCCAGTAGGAGCACACCCTGCCCCAGTTTTGTTGTGAATTTTCCCCAGTATGGTGACACAGAACTTGATGGTGCACAATCCCAATCTAATGATGTCACTCTGTCTCAACACTAACTGTGTGTTGCTCACAATGACAAATGTTACTGTGTATTGATGATGATGGAGGGAGGTGAGGCAGGGAATGTATATGATGAATGATTGGGTGACTGTTAGAGTGAAACCTGGCACGACAGCCTCGGATGTGCCTGTGTCCGCTGTCACCCCTGCATGCATGATCAGTCTTTGTGGGAGTCAACTCAAGGAAAGCAACAGGCCTGGTCAGTGTTCCCAGCTGAGCACACGGATCCTGTGAGGACCAACTGGCACAGGCATTCACAAACATCTTCAGTCTCTTCCTCCTGAAGCCGAAGTCCCAACCTGCTTCAAGAAGACCACCATCATCTTGTAAGTGAGAAAGCACATGCAATGTTCCTTAATGACTACCGCCCAGTGGCTCTGACCTCAATAAACATGAAGTGTTTTGAGACGCTGATTATGGCCCACACCACCTTCAGTCTCCCAGCCGGACCGGCTGTCCTATAATGTGCCGATAGATGTTACGGGTCCACAACGGAATCCATATACCAAGCCCTGCCCTCATCCCCGGGACATCTGGACAAGGTTACCTGCATCAGACTCCTGGTCATTGACTACAGCTCCACCTTCTCCATCGTTATCCCCTTCAGATTTACCTCAATGCTCCGTGACATTGATCACGGCTCCACCCTCTGCAACTGGATACCCTGGTTTCTGACATACAGCCCTCCACTATCACCTAATGAATGAGCGTTGCTCCGAAAGCTAGTGTGCTTTCAATTAAACCTGTTGGACTCTTACCTGTGCTGTGTGATTTTTAGCAATCTGTGAAGATAGATATCTGCACATTCTCCACAATAAAACACAACACTGGAACTCCTGGAGGATGTGTTCTAAGCTAGCTATCGTACTCCCCGTGCACCCATAGCAGTACCCTCAGCCCCCGGCTGTACTCCCTGTACACGCACGGCTGTGCCCTCAGCCCCCTACTATCCTCCCTGCAAACCCACAGCTGTACCCTCAAATGCCTATTGTAGTCCCTGTACATCCACGGCTGTATCGTCAGCCCCGTAAAATACTCCCTGCATGGCCACGGCTCTGTCCTCAGACCCCTATTGTACTCCCTGTTTACACAGCTATGCCCTCAGGCCCCTAGCCACTCCCCGTACACAAACGGTTGTGTACTCAGAACCTACTGCACTCCCTGTACACACACGGCTGTGGCCTCAGCCAACTACTGTACTCGCTGTATAACCATGGCAGTGCCCTCAGCCCCTTACTGTCCTCCATATAAATCCACGTCTGTGCCCTCAGCCCCCTACTGCACTCCCTGCATAGTCATGGCTGTGCCCTCAGCCGCCTACTGTACTCCCTGTTCAACCATGGCATATCCTCAGCTCCGTACTGCACACATATGGCTGTGCCCTCAGCCCCACTGTTCTCCTTGTATATCCACAGCTGTGTCCTAAGCCCCCCTACTGTACTCCCTGTACATTCACATCTGTGCCCTCAGCTCCCTATTGTACTCTCTGTTCACCCACGGCTGTGCCCTCAGCCCCCTACTGTACTCCCTATATACCCACAGCTGTGCCGTCAGACCCCTACTGTACACTCAGTACACCCACGGTGGTGTACTCAGCACCTACTGTACTCCCTGTACACAAACGGATGCGCCCGCAGCCCCCTCCTGTACTCCCTGCATAGTCATAGCAGTGTCCTCAGCCGCCTACTATACTCCCTGTTCAACCATGGCTGTATCCTCGACTCCATACTGTACTCCCTGTACACATACGGCTGTGCCCTCAGCCCCACTGTTCTCCCTGTATACCCACACCTGCGTCCTTAGCCCCCTTTTGTACTCCCTGTACATCCACATCTGTGCCCTCAGCCCCCAACTGTACTCCTTGTGCACCCACGGCTGTGTCCACAGTCCCCTATTGTACTCTCTGTACACTCACGTCTGTGACCTCAGCCCCCTACTGTACTCCCTATACACTCACGTCTGTGACCTCTGCCCCCTACTGTACTCCCTGTACCCCCACTGCTGTATCCTTAGCCCCGTACAATATTCCCTGCATACCCACGGCTCTGCCCTCATACCCCTACTGTACTCCCTGTTTACACACAGCTATGCCCTCAGGCCCCTAGCCACTCCATGTACACACACAATTGTGTACTCAGAATCTCTGTACTCCCTGTACACACACGGCTGTGGCCTCAGCCCCCTACTGTACTCGCTGTATACCCATGGCTGTGCCCTCAGCCCCTTACTGTACTCCATGTAAATCCACGTCTGTGCCCTCAGCCTCCTACTGTACTCTCTGCACACCCTTGGCTGTGCCGTCAGCCCCCTGCAGTACACCCTGTACTCCCTTGGCTGTGTCCTCAGCCCCCACTGTACTCCTTAGACACACAGGGCTGTGCCCTCAGCCCCTTACTGTACTCCATATGAATCCACGTCTGTGCCCTCAGCCTCCTACTGTACTCCCTGCACACCCTCGGCTGTGCTCTCAACCCCCTACAGTACACCCTGTACACCCTTCCCACGTGTGTGACAGTCAAGAAGATTCAATAACGCCTCCCTTTCCTCAGGTGGCTCAGGAAATTCAACATGTACTACTTCTACAGATGTGCAAATGTGAGCGTACTGTCCGGGTGTGCAACGGCTTAGGACAGCCACGTTCTGCCCAGGACCATAAGAAACTCTGGAAGATTGTGTTCACAGCCCAGACTATGACGGACTCCAATCTCTCAACCATTGACTCTATTTACACGGCTTTTTGCTGTAGAAAAGCTGCCAACATCTAGCCCACGTTACTGAGGGAAGGGAACGAGGAAATAGCTGGGGCCTTAACAGATATCTTTGTAGCATCCATGAACACAACTAAAGTCCCGAAGGACTGGCAAGTTGCTAATCCCATTGTTTAAAAAGGGTAGCATGAATAATCCAGTTAATTATAGACCAGTGAGCCTGTCATCAGGGGTGGTGAAGTTGCGAGAGGAGATCCTGAGTGATAGGATCTATTGTCATTTGATGGAAATGGCCTTATCAGTGAGAGTCAATATGGTTTTGAGCAGGGGAGGTCATGTCTTATCAACTTAATAGAATCCTTTGAGGAAGTGACAAAGTTGATTGATGAGGCGGGGCTGTAGGTGCCAAGTACTTGGACTTCAGGAAGGTGTTTGACAAGTTTTCCCATGGTTGGCTTATGGAGAAAGTGACATCATATGGTGTCCAGGGTCTGCTGGCTACAAGGATAAATAACAGGCTGGGCAACAGGTGACAGAGCACAGCAGGGAAAGGGAGTTTCTAAAAATGGAGAACTGTGACCAGTGGTGCTCCATTTAAGATGTTTCTGGAAAGATACATGAATGGGCAGGAAGCATAGGGATACAGATCCTTAGAAAACAGGCGACAGTTATAGATAGAGGATATGGATCAGCGCAGGCTTGGATCTCCGAATGGCCTGTTCCTGTACTGGGATGTTCTTAGTTCTAAAATTATCAAAGACCCATCACATGCCTGTAAAGATCTCCCACAGCCTCTTCCATCAGGCTAAAAGTTACAAAAGTTTGAAAACACAGATCAGCTGGTTCAGTAACAGCTTCTTCCTGGTTGTTATTGGACTGATGAATGGACTCTCTAATCTCAGATAATGCTGATCTTGTTCACGTTGATCTCGCCTTGCGCACGCCCTGTGCAGCGTAACCTATATGCCTCTCAGACATGTTTTACAGCCATCGTTCTGTACATCCTTGCTTACTATGATCTGCTTGGACATTTTGGTACAGGTCAAAGTAAATCCTCACCTCCCTCCTTCCAGCTCCTTCCAGTGCTCACCCCAGCGCCTCCAATTCCCCAAGCCCAGTTCTCCGTGACCTCATCGCCAGCTCCCCGTGTCCTTTGTCTCTCACTGTGTCTCTCACACTATTTGTTTCCCGGTGTTTTCCTTTTCCCTCTCTTCTGTTTCTTTCCCTGAACTTATTATCTTCCCTGTTCCCTGTCCATGCGACGATTTGTTTCCTTGTTTTTTTCCATTCTCTCTTTGACTGATTGTCCCATCTGTTTCCCTCGCTGTGTTCTCTTTCTCCTTCCCTTCGTGTCTGTCTCTTTCTCCAGTGTTGTGACAGTGATGGCTTCTCTATTCGTGTGACGTAGGTGATGTCTCGTTGTTTCGATGTTGGCAATACAAGTAACTCAACTGGGTTTTGGCATCATGGACATAATTTAATTTTATCGGTTAAATTTAAAATCTTGTCCAAACAGCAACCAGAATGTGGTATCCATTTAACAGTCAATTGTTACATCTAACTATTTTGAAACCGCCCGTCTCCCAATGCCCTGCATACTGGCAACTCAAAGCATTCTATTCACATGCATCATGACCTGACATGGTAACTGCTCTGCCTAGGACCATAAGAAACTACAGACGGTTGTGTGCACAGCACAGAATATCACGGAAGACAACCTTCCGTCATTAATACTTGTCATTGTCGCAGAAAGGCTGGCAACATCAAAGATCTCTCCCAAACCGGTAATGATCTCCTACAACCTCTTACAACAGGGAGGAGACGCAGAGGCTTGAAAACATGAACCAGCATACTCAGGAACACTTCCTTCCCTTTCATTATTAGACTGACGAATTGATATCTCTAACTTTTCATATAATATTAATCTTGCTCATGTCGATCTTGCTTTGCCCACTTTCTGTGAAGCTGTAACCATGCATGCTGCAAATGTGTTGCTGGTCAAAGCACAGCAGGCCAGGCAGCATCTCAGGAATAGAGAATTCGACGTTTCGAGCATAAGCCCTTCATCAGGAATAAGAGCTTTTAAGTCACAGGTAGATAGGATAGTGAAGAAGGCAGTGTTTGGTATGCTTTCCTTTCTTGGTCAGAGTATTGAGTACGGGAGTTGGGAGGTCATGCTGCGGCTGTACAGGAAATTATTAGGCCACTGTTGGAATATTGTGTGCAATTCTGGTCTCCTTCCTAGCGGAAAGATGTTGTGAAACTTGAAAGGGTTCAGAAAAGATTTACAAGGATGTTGCCAGGGTTGGAGGATTTGAGCTATAGGGAGAGGCTGAACAGGCTGGGGCTGTTTTCCCTGGCGTGTCGGAGGCTAAGGGGTGCCCTTATACAGGTTTCCAAAATTATGAGGGGCATGGATAGGATAAATAGACAAAGTCTTCTCCCTGCGGTCGGGGAGTCCAGAACTAGAGAGGATAGGTTTAGGGTGGGAGGGGAAAGATATAAAAGAGACCTACAGGGCAACTTTTTCACACAGAGGGTGGTACATGTATGGAATGAGCTGCCGAAGGAAGTGGTGGAGACTAGTACAATTGCAACCTTTAATAGGCACATGAATAGGAAGTGTTTGGAGGGATATGGGCCAGGTGCGGCTAGATTGAGTTGGGATACCTGGTCGGCATGGACCAAAGGGTCTGTTTCCATGCTGTACATCTCTATGACTATGACTTGAAAGGGCAGGCAGGATATTATTTTACTGCTTACATCTCCTGCAGTACTGCAACCGTGAGGTGGAACATGGATTGCATACACACATTTCAGTACTGGGACTTGAACCCACAACTTTCAGACTCCAAGCTAGGCTTGCTACCCCACTGAGCCACTGCCAACATTCTGTAAAGTACAGAGGTTACTGAGTACCCTATCACCTGGCCTGCTGCTCACAACATTCCAACACGAAACCAATCCTCAAAGCACCAAATTGCAGCTCCAAGATTCAAGGATGGCAGCCAGCTCATGATTTCTTTTCTGGCTGGGTTTTAAAATGCAATTTATAATAGATGTTGGCTATAAAATTTTGAAATACACCTGGGAGTGCTGGGTTTATGAACAATCGACTATATCCAGTTAGTTGATCTAACCATGCATGTCTCACTCTGTCTAAGTACCCCACGATCTCTGTTTTCTTGTTTACTATCATGTGCCTGCACTCCTCGCAAAACAAACCTTTCCATTATACATTTGACTAAAATAAATCAAATCAATTCAGATCAAACACATGGACTGCAGTGGCTCACGGTCTTCTCAAGGGCAACTGGTAAAGTGAACTAATGCTGGCTTAGTCAGAGATACCCATATCCCATTAATGAATATAAGAAGATGACCACTTTCTGGGAAGACAGACAGGGGTATCAAATCGATTGAAACATGATCTTAGATTAATACAGGTTTTCCTCGCTATCTGTAAGTACAGTATTCCTAGGATACGTTGTAAAGAGCGGTAGTACTAATTTGCATGGGACAAATTTCGCCTTTCTTCGTAAAAGTGAAAATCCTCTTCGGATTTCTTTTGGTTAGCGAAACAAGGTCTAATGTAGGTCATTCAGAAAGGGAAGTGTTGAAAAGCGAACTTTTGAAAATCGGGCGACATCTGTATCAAAGTGAGAATGATATTCATGAAGATGGGATAAGCGAAAAATAGATGAGGTGAAGCTTACATTTTATTTCCAGCACAGCTGATCATGGTCAGGTTTGGTGACAGAGAGAAGACGAGACATAAATCAGTTCAGTGCAAAAAGAGATCTCGAGGTTGTGAACAGATTTGTTCTTTGATGTTTCTGACGTAGTGGTCTGCAATTCATGGATAATGAATGGAGACTGCAATTGAAACTGAAGGCAATAGTTTTTTTCTGTGACAAATATACATAACAGAATTTGCAGCGAAGTTCAAATTTGTTTATGGGATTAATGAATGGACAGAGCTAACAAACACCAACAATAGTGAGAATAGGTTAGTAGCACAGCCTTCACCTTGCCCAGAATACTCATAAGCACTGCTGATATCCGATATGGTAGAAATTCCTAGTAGGGCGAAATCTTGAAAATACTCAAGGAAAATCTCCTCTGCATTGTTGTAATGTTCCAGTCCGCTATTTTCAGATTCAGATCTGTCCTCTCTCTCTCTACACAGCTTTGATCTCTGTTACTAATGGAGCTGATGCATCTGCTACTACAGTGGGATAGCATAGTGAATGAAGCCCCTCAGCATTAGGAGGGGGAAACCCTCCAGTGACTCAGTTACATTGCGTGGAGACTGACATTAATCACAGTCACTGAGCAAACAGTCCCAGCTTTCAATCCAGCACATTCAGTTCACAATATATCTGGACTGGACTACATGTTGGCATTGCTGGCTATTGGTCAAGTCTCCCATCACCAATTGCTCTAGTGAAGCCAGTTGTGAGGGAGAATGATGGATGTTATATTTTCATAGCCTAGATGATTGTGGTCTGTTGTCCGTTTACTATGCTGTAACCATCTCTCCCCAAATCCATCCACTCCCCAAAAGAATTACAGTCAGAATGTTATTACTGTGCTGATCTCTCCTCTACGGGAACAAACGCTAGCGAACAGACTTTCACTGGGCACATTTCCCCTGAACATAGACAGGAAGTGTGGACTTCTCTGAATGTTCCCCTCACTGCTCTAATAAGGCAACTTTGGAACTTCCATAGAGAATATGCTTCAGTAATTATTTTATATAAATTGACAGACTTCTAATTGCAGTTTTATTTGCTGTAAAACAGTATTTATTTACACATTTTTGCCTCAGTCCAAAACCAAAAGTGATAATTACAATAAACTTAATCATTAAGACTCATGAATTAATGAGTCAGGTTCGAAAGAGCGTGATATTGGCTGCAAGATAATGCGGAATGGGGGCAGTGGCTGCTGAGACTGTATGGGTAATATAATGATATTCCCCACTCATCGTCACTCTTTCTGACAGACAGAATTAAATCTAATGCACAACAGGCAAACAGCCAACATTTGGGAGATGTAATGCTGAATGATAATGTGATCTGAACAGGATAATTTTAAACGTGATGAAATAAGCAATATTTTATATACAATTTAATTGGGTATACAGATTGCGTAGGGTCACAGGACCTGAAACATTAACTTTGATTTCTCTTCACTGATACTGCCAGACCTGGTGAGCTTGCCCTCTAAGTTCTTTTTTTTTTGTTGTTTATTTGAGATTGATCATATTGTTCATATCTGGCAGGATACTTAAAATTAAAATCAGACACTAATAACAAAATGTGAAGAGCTATGGGAACGAACAGTAGTGATATAGTCATTCCAAGCTGGAAGAGACAATGGGCTGAGTTTCCCCCACTTTTGCTGTAAATAATTTTGTGATATGTAATCAGAGCCTTTGGAGAGTGAGTACACAAGCTAGTTCCTTGATGGACACATTCCTAACATCTCACAAAATTTCAGCTGGCTCTGAAATGTCTTTTCCAGCAAAGTGGAGTTCCTGAGATTTACAGGATATTCAGAAAAAATACTTTTTCCTTTGAATTTTAAAGAAGAAACAGATTTCGGCAGTAACACAGGTGTCACAGCCACACCAACTATAATAGGAACAGGAAAGGGCTACATTGTTCATATATAACTAAATTCAGCATGTAGCCCTGTCAAGAAAATGAAATATAGTGATAAAGAAACATGAAATGCAAACGGAAAATGATGGTAGAAGCGCAACAGATGAGGAAGTATCTGCAGAGAAAAACAGAGCTAACATATCGAATATGATGTGACACTGTTCTGAAAAAGTCATATTGAAATCAAAGGTTAATTCTGTGTATCTCTGCTCAGAGGGTGCCCGACCTGCTGAGTTTCCCTCTACCGATTACATTTTCTTTCTGAACTGTGACAAATTGACTGATCTGAACGATATAAGCAAAGCTGCTGTCTCAGTTGAAGCTCGAACAATTTGTTACGGACATTAAATGAGAAATTACAAAGTTCCCATGTTTCACAGAGCTCTAAATTTCGATGCCATATAGCATTGTGAGACAAAACCATTGTGAGATACTGTCTTTTGCATAGGTACATCTTGGATATCCTGTGAAGTGGTCACCCAGTCTACATTTAGTTTCCCTAATGTATGGCAGACCACTATGAGAGCAGCGAATATAGTAGACCGGATTGTGGGATTTTTTTGTAGTATGCTGCTTCACCTGAGAGGTATGTTTGGCCCCTTGGAAATTGAGGAATAAGGAGGTAAATGGGAAATGTAACACCTCCGGCAGGGGAAAGTGAAGTGGACCTGTGTTGGTGGTGGGGGGGGGGGGGGGTGAGGCGGTGGGGGAGGTGTTGGGGGGAGGTGTTGGGAGTGAATAACGAGGGGACCAGATTGTCCTGGAGGAAATGGTACTTCAGAAGGCGGAAAAGGGAGAGAAGGCAAACATGTGTTTAGTGTGCCATCTCGCTGAAAGTGGGAGAAATGCGGATTGATGACGTTCTGCATGTGAATGCCGGTGGGATGGGAGTTAATGACAAGGGGAATTCTAACACTGTTGCAGGAGGGAAGAAAGAGGCTGAGGATAGACGTGCAGGAGATGGATCGGAACTGGTTGAGGGCCCTGTCGATAACAGAGCTGGGGAATTCTCGGGTGAGGAAGAAAGTAGACATTTCAAAAGCCACATTTTGTAGTTGACATCATCAGAAGCAATGCGGTGGAGAACGGAGGAACTGAGAGAATGAAATTGAGTCTTTGTAGGAAACAGGGTGTGAGGATGTATACTCCAGGTAGCTGTGAGAGTTTGAGGGTTCCTACTGGATATCAGTGACCGTTCTATACCTCGAAATAGAAGCAGAGATGTCGAGGAAAGGAAGGGAGGAATCAGAGGTAGATCAGGCGAAAGTATGGGAGGGGTACAAATTGGAATCGATTAACTTTTCAATTTTGGACAAGAGATAGGAGCAGCAGCGATGATATAATCTACATATCGGACAAAGGGTTGTGGATGGGGCTGGAATAGCAGTGGAACAAGGAATGGACTACGTACCCCATGAAGGAACAGATATAACTTGAGCCCACGTATGTATCCATGCACCCCCTCTGCATGGCAGGAGCAGGCTGAAGCAATGGGTCTATCCAGGCAGTTCAGTTTGTGGATTTTCAGAAGGAGAAAAAAGCGAACTCTGCATTCAGAGGACCATCAGCTTCGGGACTGTTTGGTGGGGGTGAGTGTATGTGTGTTTGTGGGTGGGGGGGGGGGTCGGTGGTGTGATGGCGAGTGAGTGGGAATCTCCAGATGAAATGTGGTCAGACTTAGTTAATAAAATAACCTAATGTGCCTTGGTAGGATTATGGACAAGCAGGTGAAATGTGGAGATATCAGAGAGCTGGCACTTAGCCTCAGAAATGTAGAGGTGAGTCCACCAGATTACAGCAGCACCACCCTTATCGGCACAGCCTGAATAACATAGTCAGGGTTGGGTCGAAGCATACAGCATTCAGTCTGTTCAGAGGGTTTTAGATTGGATTGAGTGAGGGAATACAGAGAATTTAAGACAACTAAACTCACATGGAGCGTTCGCAAGGAACAGGTTGAGTTCAAGTAAATATCAGAGAAATGGGTCCACGGAGAGGAAGAGTGTTGGAGCTGGGTGAAACGTCTATGTGATGGGGAGTGTACTCTTGCACAAAGAAATGGACACCGAGGAGAAGACGGTGGAAAAGGAGTTCAAAAATATGTCGCCCCTGAAATTCATTAAAGTGGGGGCACAGAGGGATAAAACTGAGACATTTGCCGAGTACAGAACATTCAGCATTAGAGCGTGGAAGGTTAGATGGGATGATGAATACACGACAGGAGGTGGGCTTGGGAGAGGGGATGGACACAGATTGAAGGGCATGGGTGGGTTGGCAGGTTCCAGAGGCTCGTAGACATCTCTAGGTTATTCCATCTTATGGGCCTCATATAACTGGCGAGCACGGCGAATGAGCTGGAGAATGAAGCAGAATTGGGGAATGGCGCAGCCTGGAGCCAATGTGATGTGATGATGTTGAACAGAGAAAATGTTGATCTCGGTGGCAACGACACCGCACGATCAGTCCTCAGAAAGTAAGTGATTGAAAATAATCGGAATCGTTATCTTATTGTAATGCTTTAATTTCATTGGGTGATACTCAACCAGCAAGGTCTTACTTTTCTGAGATTTTAGACCAAACTGTGAAAACAGATGTATCTTGATGTCATGAATAAGATAAATCCATCCACGGTTTTGGAAGGCACTAGCAAGGGCAGAGTTTATTTGTCATTCCCAATAACTCTAGGGAAGGTGTCATTATTCATAAAGGAAATTAGAGCACAGAATTTCCTCCGATTCCCATTGACCGCAGTTTCCTGAGGATCAATGATGCTATATGAGTCAAATATTACTTTGATGGCAACGGAAGTTACTCTGATCTCACCTCAACTGACATTGAAAAATCAGTCCAAATTCTAAAGAGAGAAAGGGAAGAACACGGCATATTTGAACAATGTGGTCACTATCCTCGCAATGTTTAATGACAAACAGATGCATGGACTTCTGATTCTGAGGAGAGGTGTTTCCTATTTGGGATGAGGCTGGTTGGTTAAGCGCTGTGACAGAGAGACAGAAAAAAATTCCACTCTTTATGGGGAAAAAGAACACCCTATTCACGGTGCATTGGAAATGACAGACATATATTATTATCTGTTACTATTGGGCATTGATCATCTCAATCTCATCATTCACTGATGACCAATGGCAGCACAAAAGCCAGCAGCTCCCATCACCCCAGTGGAAAGCAAAAAGGGTAGGGGATGATCAGTGGAAGTGGAAGTAACTAGGGAAATGGTGTGACTTTCAGTGGGATTGGCAGAACACGAGCGTGAAGAGATATCATCAGTGGAAGAGTATGTGGCAGCAGAAGGGGTAGTGCAAGGGAAGTAGGAGTGTAAAGAAAGAGTAGGAAGGGAAGGAAGAATGGCTAATGAAGTTTTAGTGACTGGGAAAAGCTTGTTTTTGGAAAAGTGAGGTTGGGTGAAAACCACCACTGTTCTGGAAAATTGGGAACTGATTCGATTGAAAATTCAGATTTGATGTACTTCTTCTCCTATCACTTGATTCTTTATCAGATTGTACATGGTGTTATATCTCCATAAAATGCAGGTGACGTGTTTTTTTTTCTCCCCTGGTGTTGTGTCTCTACATTTTTGAATTTTTTTAACATTATGTATTTGCTTCCAATTCAAGGTCGACATGAGAATATGATTTGATCTCCTGCAGTTTGTCCTTAACATGGAATTTAATTGAATATTTATCTTCATCACATTAACTGATTCAAGCAATGAGTCTGTGCCCATCCTGCAGATTAAAAATGTCTTCAGTTCTGACTATTGTTACAAAGGACAGTGCCACACAAAAGGATAATGCTCCAGTGCAAGGTGCCAAACCGAAGTTCACCCTAAATTAGTTACAAGCTTTATGAATAGGACACGCTGAGGGGCAGAGTGTAAAAGGTGAATTTAACTTTGTGTCGCAAATGGTATTTACATCACTCTGTAAATTCCCCAAAATAAGAACAACAAGAGACTGGAGTTCTTAATTATTCCTTTGTGAATAACATGTGGAGAACGGGAAGGAAATCAATATTTGTTTGTGATATTCATAAAAGATAATGGCGAGAATGTGGAAGATGGATGGCGGAGGAATGATAACTGATGTTGGGGATGACACAAAGATTAGCTGGGTGCTTCACAGTGAGGGGGAAAGGGTAAGGCTATAGGACGATATAAATAGATGATTTCCAAATCCACATTAATGGTCGATGAAGTTTAAAACTGATAAATGTGAGATGATTCTCATCTGAATTAACAAGACAAGTGAGTACTCAAAGTTTGTTGGGCGAAGGCTAAACTTGCTCCTTTTCTCTTTGCAGCAGGGAAGGTTGAGGGAACATGGTACAGGTATACAAGAGCATAAGGGGTATGGAGAGGATGAACAGACATCAGCTGTTTCCTTTACTCGAAGGGTCAAAAACAAAGGGATATATACTTAAAGTAAAATGCACGGGATTGAGAAAGGATTTTTGGAGTCTGTATTGAACTGAGAGGGTGGCACAAACAGAGAACATAAAGTTCCTATGTGTGGAAACAGGCCCTTCAGCGCACCAAATCCACACTGGCCCTCCAAAGAGTAACCCACCCAAACACGTTCCTCCTAAATTTACGGCTGACTAATGCACCTAACCTACTCATCCCCGAACACTTTGGGCAATTTAGCATGGCCAATTCATTTACCCTGCACATCTTTCGATTGTGCAAGGAAACCGGAGTACCGAGAGGAAACCCACGTGGACACGGGGAGAATGTGCAAAATCCTTACAGGCAGTCAGCCGAGGCTGGAATCAAACTGGGTACCCAGCGCTCTAAGGCAGGAGTGCTAACCACCGAGCTGCCGTTCTGCCCCTGGGGACATGTACCTGGAATGAATTGCCTCGGCGGGGATTGAGCAGGTAATCGCACAAACGTTTTTAAAAAGCCTTTGGATATGCATTTGGTGGTGCAGGCTCTAACTTTCATTCAATGATCCTATGTGGTAGCAGCCACGAACACTCTGAAGCAATAGCTAATGTCAGTTCCTAATTTGTTCCATTCACTGTACTCAGTAAGTGAGCATCCAGCGAAGTACTGGTGTTACCTCCCACTTTCTATTTAAATGTTTCTGATTCCTTGAGTTGATAATGTAATTTCCGGTGTCGATTATGCCATTGTCGGCCCTTTTCCTCAGAGAATGGCAGATGGAGTCAAAAATGATGTGTTTGTTAATGGAGTTTCGGTTGGAATGCCATATTTCTAGGAATTCTTGTGCTTGTCACTGTTTGGCCTGTCCTAGAATGGATATGCAGACCTAGTCAAAGTGACATACTTCCTCACCAGTACATAAGAAATTAGGAGAAAGTGAGGACGACAGATGCTGGGAATCAGAGCTTTAACATGTGTTGCTGGAAAAGCGCTTTTCTAGCATAAGAAGTTATTGTTGGGATCATGTATTTTGTAGCTAGTTGATGTTCATATATCCTGGTGACTAGTTTTCTGTTTGTTTTCCATTGTAGTGTTTGTTATAGTTCTTGAAAGGCTTATTGTTCCTGGAGCAAAACAGACAAAGATGTGAATTTATTCGGTGCTCAAAAGTATGAAAAACGTTGCATAGTAGAAAAAGAATACTCTATTAGTTGGCATTACAGCCTCAATCAATTCTAATTTCAAGGTTATCAGCAATAGAGCTAGGAGTTAAATCAGGTAAAACGCCTTTATTGAGAGAGTTGTTACGAATTGGAATTGACTGGCTGGGAAAGTTGACTGGCTGGATGAAGATTCAGAGAGCTGGATATACATTTGGAAATTATGAACTTAATGGGCAACAGAGAGAGGGCTGGCAAACGGGGGGTGCTTGGGAGACATTTTTGGAGCTGATTCATACATAATAGCCAATGGCCTTCTTGTGTACTTTAAAGTTTTATATTCTATCATGTGCCAGCTGTGAATAAAATTCAGTATCCAATTATTTCACTGTGTAAATGCTAGCAAATATCTGATTATTTGGTGCAGCATAAGTATTTAAAATACAAGTATTGCAAGGTCACCTTCACTATGAAGTCTACTTATTAGTCAGAACATGAATATTTTACATGTTGTATTCAATTACTAAAACAAATATATCATTGCTTTGCCACAAAACTCTTTGGAAAGGTCTGACTTTTCACTGACACGATATTATGTTCGTTGCTTTTTTTTCACTCTTCACATTTCATATTAAATATTATTCATTCTAAAATTTGGAAATTTTCAAATTATTATTCACTAAAATTTGATAACACAAATGATTTACTTAGTTTAATCTCCACAGTCCATTTTGATTTATTGCCATTTTTAAATTGCTGGCAAATAGATGAAGATCGTACGTTTTAGTGAGAAACTGATAAATATATAAACTGATGGTTTATATATAAATGCAGAAGAATGCTGATTCTATTTGTATGTTCAATCGTTTGCTCACTCTGAACATGTAATCATTCAGAAGCCAACCACTTTAAAAATATTGGAGTGACAAAACATTGCCTTGAATCCTGACATTGAATATCTAATTCTGAATACCACAAGAGTTATGTTCTTTCTTAGATAAAATAGAATGTACATGCTTTATTTCTGTGTTAGAAAATCTTGACAGGAGTTTTTATTTTAGTTCCATAAATATAGAATCAACAGAATTGATTGAAGTGATTATAGTTCAGTTGAATTATTATTATTTACATCTTATTTTTGCCCAATTCATGAAATATAACAAACATCCGATTATTGTTCTGGTCAGCAAACCCAACACCTTGCAATGAGATACTCTGAAAATTGCTTCCAATTTGAAATCATTTACAGTGTTATTGGACCTCACAGCTGCCTGTGATACAGAGAGACTCAGTGACCTGTTCCAAAATCTGTGCATTGAGCTTCTAACCTGGTTCGGAGCAATCAGTCAAACATTACTTCAAACCAAATAATTTGATATCCACTTTGGGCAGGGGGAGAACCCGACAACAGACTATCACTGGTCTCAGTGTAGGGACAAATGTTGTCTAGTTTAAATACTAATGGCTGACCAGCAACCAAGTTTTAAAACTCATCTTCAGTCAGAGCCTGGCCCAGAGCGCAGACGTGTTGACATGGAGAGCCAGAATCACACCATACAAGTTACCTATGGTGATGAAATCTGACCTGCATCCCAGACTCCATAGAACTGCACCCCGGACCAGATATGGGTGAAGACATTAACCAGTTGACAATCTATTGCAGTGCCTTTTATCCCAGAAAGACACCTCTAAAGCCATATCCAATAAATATCACCTTCACATTCTCCAGTATCAAAATAAATTTGTACATCTCTGTGAATGGTCAGAGATTTCTACATGGGTCACACAGTAGAATGTATGTGAAGTAACCAGCAGAAAATGGTAATACAAAAATCACATTAATAACTGAAATTGGCGGATTCTGTCTGGTCTAGGTAACCACACATGTTATACTGGCTTTCAGATGACTGTAACAATACACACCATAACTGGAGGTTTTGGCTTTACACCCCTCCAAAACTTCCTGATCTCACACACATCACTCCCTCACACTTTCAACAGTTGATGAGAATCCACAAGCTGGGTGAAAATTTAAACATAGAACAGTGCAGCACTGCGCAGGCCCTTCGGCCTTTGACGTTCTGTCGACCTTTTATCCTACTCTAAGATAAGACTAACCTATACTATCATTCATATGCCTATCCAATTAAATATCCCTAATATAGCTGACTTTACTACAACTGCTGACTGTTCATTGCACAAACCCACCATTCTCTGTGTAAAGAACCTACCCCTGACATCCCCCCTAAACCTTCCTCTAATTAACTAAAAATAATGCCCCCTCCAGAGCCATTTCCACCCTGGGAGAAAGTATCTGGCTATACACTCTATCTATGCCTCTCATCATCTGGAACATCCCTGTCAAGTCACTTTCCAGTCTTCTTCGTTACAATGAGGAAAACACCTTAGCTCCCTCAAATTTTCTTTGTAAGACATACCCTGCAGTCCAGGTAGTATCTTGATAAATCTCCTCAGCACCCTCACCACAGTTTCCACATCTTTCCTATACTGAGGCAACCAGAACTGCTCACAATATGCTAAGTGTGTTCTCACCAGGGCTCCATAGAGCTGCAGTATAGCCTCGCAGCTCTTCAACTCAATCCCTCGGTTAATGAACGTGTCAAATACCACCTTAAAAACTTATAAACCTGGCTAGCAACTTTGTGGGAGCTATGACATGGACCATATGATCCCCCTGTTCCTCCACAATGTAAGAATCCTACCTTTAACCCTTAATTCTGCATTCAAATTCGACCTTCCAAAATGAATCGTATCCCACTTTTCCATATTGAACACCATCTGCGACTTACCAGCTGAGTCCTGCATCCTGTCAATGTTCTGTTGCAAACTACAACTGCCCTCCACACTATCCACAATTGCACCAACATGTGTTACATCATCAAACTTACCAAACTACCCTTCCACTTCGTTATCCAAATCATTTATTCAAAATTACAAACAGCAGAAGTCTCAGAACCGATCCTTACGGAACACCACTGCTCAGCTAGTTCCACACTGAATACTTCACATTTACAACCACCCTCTGTATTCAATGGGCCATTCAATTCTGTATCCAGACTGATAGGTTTCCTTGTATTCCATGCCTGCTTACTTTCTGAATAAAACTACCACAGGGAAGCTTATCAAACAACTTGTTAAAATCTATGCACTCCACATTCACTGCTCTACCTTCTTCAGTGTGCTTAATCCCATCCTCAAATAATCCAATAAGTGTTGCGAGTTATTATGACCTTCCCCTCATAAAGCCATGCTGACTATTTCTAATCAAACTATGATTTTTCAGAATCCTCTCCAATACTTCGCCCAATACTGATGTAAGACTGACTAGTCTGTCATTTTCAGGAAAATCCCTGTTTCCTTGCCTGCACAAGGGACTAACATTTGCCACCCTCCAATCAACCGACGCTTTTCTAATGGAGAGTGAAGACGCCAAGACCATCGCCAAAGGCACAAAAATCTCTTCCCCCTCTTCCTGTAGTAACCTAGGATGTTTCACGTCTGGCTGAGGGATTTATCTATCCTTATGTTTGGACTTCAATCAGTCTGTATTTCACCTCAACTTGTTTACTCCCTGTCCAACCAACTGATTGACTGCTTTCTATTTAAGGGCCCTGTACAGTGCTGCCTTACGGAGTAAGTATGGTAGTCAATATCCTGCGTATTATAGAATGCAAAACATGGGAAGCTATGACTTTGCTGGTCCTCAGATGCTGCCTGACTGGCTGTGCTTTTCCAGCGCCACAATTTTCGACTCTGATCACCAGGATCTGCAATCCTCAATTTCTCCATTACTGAGGGCTGTCCCCTCTGCACATTGTGCACGGAAATAATCAGCAGAAACACATTGTATCTGGAGCTGACTGTTAAGTTCTGGAAAGCTACATTTGATAAACACATTTATTAAACATGAAATTCAAATTCAACAAATATTCATTCATTCCCAGCGTTCCAGTTTAGGTTCATGATTTGGACATGTTGATAACGAACAGTGAATGACTGAAGAACTCCGAGATACAGAGTATTCCAGCTGATATATTCCAGGTTGGATGAGCTTTACCTTAATGCTGGTAATATTATCAGACAGACAGATATGATAAGGAAACGAGGTGACATGTAGAAGTGTGATATCTTTGCCATTTCTGAGATGTGTTTGAGGGAGGTCGGGGCTGACAACTCAATATTATGTGATACCAGAACTATAGTCAGGACTCGAGAGGGTAAAAGAGGAGGTGGTGTTGCCTTAGTAATTATGAAGTCAGTTACTGGCGTACTGACGATATCTTGAAAGGATCTTCTAATGATACTTGGTGATTAGAGCTCAGGATCAAAACTATGACACAAACACTGCGAGGGATATATTATAGACCCGGAGATAAAAGAAAGTACGAGAGCAGGTATATAACCAAGTTATTGAGGTGTGTAAAAATAATAATAGGATGATTATATTCAGGCATTTCAATTCCAAACATTCATTAGGGCAGTGATAACTTTTTAAGAGGGGCAGGTTCTTTGAAATTTATTCCAGAGAGCTTCTTGTATCAACATAGAGCAGATACAACAATGGGCAGTGCAGTGCTGAACCTCACTGTGGGGAACGAAGCCTGTCAGCTGTTCCAGGCAGAAGTGGGAGAGCATTATAGGACCAGTGACCGTGATATCACACATTTTGACTTGCTAAGGAAAAGACCCCAAAAACGTTGGAAACATAAGGGCTTTTTGCATTGGGGAGACAGATTTAATGGAAGCAAATGACAGGATCAGGCCAAAGTTCAGTTGCTTCTGGGTGAAACTGTAGCAGACCAAGGTGCGGCGGGAGCTGGTGGATAATTTTATTAAAATTGAATTGATGTCAGTGTTGGCCCAGCATGTTACACCGAAGATAAAATTTAGTAACACAAACCCAGAGAACATCAGATTTCGACAAAAATTCCGAACAGAATGAAAAAGAAAAGATAAGCTCAAGTCTGATACCAACTGAGCAGGTCAGCGAAGGTCCTAAAAGAATATAGAAAGCGGAGGGCTAAACTTAAAATATCAGTGGAAGTGCAGAAGGAGGGTTGATAAAACTTTAGCGTGTAAGATTAGCAATAATCCAAAGTCGTTTTTTTGGTTTATTATGGGGAAGAGGATAACGCGGGAAAGAATGGGATTATTAGAGACTAAGGGGACAGCCTGTTCACAGTGCCAGAGAATATGTTAAACACATCCGACGAATCGGTCTTCAGTTTGGTGAAGCAGTTCCTGGATTCAGGGAGAGTGACCGTTTGACCCTTGAGCAAATTGACATAGGAGCTGAGGAAAATTGGAATTTTATGTAAGATAGAGTGGTTAAATCACCAGATTAAAGACCACCAAGCCTCACATCAGTGAGAGGACAACAATTGTAGAAAATTCGGAGGGATGTTGAGGCTGGATCATTAAATATCTTCAAGGCTCAGACAGGCGGTTTTATGAAAGTGTTTCAGGAAATCACAGGAAAGTCGAATGGGGGATTAATAAAATAAATATATTCTAATCGAAGGAAAAGCAGACTCAGTAAGAGGATAGACATGTTGTTGCCCCCATGTCTAATGGTGTTCTTTTCCAATAGCCCTGTATTCACCAGAATATTACCTCTCACGCTATGGAGTGAGACACAGTTTGGAATGCAATCGAGGGATTCAAGGAATTCATAAACGCAATACTAATAGACAGAAAGTACGAGAGAACTGGGACAGCACGGATTGCCTGTCGGTTTGAGGATTTGCATTGACACAGTCACCACTACCAGAAGGAAGACCTCAGTAAGACATCCTCCAAGGCCAAACAGCGACCTGCACTGGGGCCAGGTGTCAAGGAGTGCTGAAGGCCTAAACACTACATCACTGTAGTGTTTATTTCCTTCCCTGACCAAAACCGTATGTGGAGGGCTAGAGAGACAAGCCGTTGTAGCAGAGTAAGCAGTACGTCTTTGACACTAGAGGCTTCGGACAGCTCCGGCTCAGCAAAATGTATAGGGAAACTGAAATAAAGTCTATTTAACTTTATTATTACAGCTGTCTAGATGGCAGTTAGGGCAGTCGCACGTTCCTCTTGTAGGATGTGGGAGCTCACGGAGATTTCCACCGTCCCTGATGGCTGCACACAGCATCAGCTCCTGGGAGACCATGTTAGGGAGCTGAAGCTGGGCAGCACGGTGGCTCAGTGGTTAGCACTGCTGTCTCACAGCACCAGGGACCATGGTTCAAATCCTGGCTGGGGCAACTGTCTGTGTGGAGTTTGGACATTCTGCCCGTGTCTGCCTGGGATTCCTCTGGGTGATGTGGTTCCTTCCCACAGGTATCTTATAGCCATTAGACAATGTTGGCTACGTGATGGATAGGACTGACAGCTTAATGTGCCAGAGTACAGGTGCTTTAGGTGAGACAGAAATGGTGTAAGGAAGGGAGGGGAGTTGCATTTCTGATTACGAGGTGTACCACAGCAGTAATCAGAGATAAAATAACTGATGGATCATCCACTAAGGCTTTGTGGGTGGAGTTAAGAAATAGGAAGAGGTTGGTGAGGTGATTGGGGATGCACGATAGGCCCCTAAATAGTCAACAGGAATGAGAGTAACAAATATGCAGGGCGAGAGGGGAGACTTGCAGGAGCAATAGAGTTATCATAATAGGGGATTTTATTTTTTTCTAATACAGACTGGAACGGCCAGAGCGTTCAGCGATTTGATGGGATAGAATCGGATAAAAGCTTCAGGAAAGTTTCCTCAAGCAGTATACAGAGTGGCCTACTTGGGAAGGGGCAAAACTCGAAATTTTCTTAGGAAATAGGTCAGGACAGGTGACTGGTCCACAGTTTCATTTTCGAACTTGGAGCGTGGCTCAGTTCTAGTCCTCTGGGATCACGGGAATCCCTGGAGGTATATAAGAGATACAGGATTTTACTGAAGAAGGAAATCAGTTGGATGAAAAGGGGGTAAGAAAGAGGCTTGGCTGAGAAGTTTAGGATGAATCCAACAAGGTACTTTAAATATATTAAAAGAAAAATCAATAACTGGACAAGTATGTGTGGAACTTTAAGAGATGGGTGAAGTCCTCAACGAATATTTCTACTCTATTTTTACCATGGAGAAAGCCATGTTGACTTGAGAACTTGAGAATGTTAATGGTGATATCTTAGGGGCAATTTATATCAGAGTGGAGGAGATTTTGGACGTATTAGAATGTTTGGAGGTGGATAAATCTCACGGTCCTTATATCCAAGAATACCTCAAGGGGCTCCAGAAGAATTTGCGGGGACCCTGGCTTATGATCTTTGTCATCAGTAACCACAGGTAATGTCCCAGAAGTCTGGAGGATGGCAAATGTTGTGCCCTTATTCAAGGAGAACTGAACAACAAAAAAAAAATCATTGGAAATATAGACCAGTAGGTTTAACATCCGTGGTAGGTAAGTTACTTGAGAAGGTTCTGAGGGATAAGATTTACAGTCATTTAGAAATGCAGGCATTGATTAGGAATAATAAGTGTGGCTTTCTGTGAGGAAGTTTGTGCTTGACAATTTTCTTAATGTAATTGGATGATGTGACCAGGAAGATTGACTTATGTGGGGCAGTAGACTTCAAAACATGTGGTGTTGGAAAAGCACAGCAGGTCAGGCAGTATTCGAGGGGCAGGAGAATCGATGTTTCGGACATAAGCCCTTCATCAGGAACGTCCAAAACATCCATTCTCCTGTTCCTCTGATGGTGCCTGACCTGCCGTGTTTTTCCAGTACCACACTATTCGACACTGATCTCCAGCATCTGCCGTGCTCACTTTCTCCATGGGCGGTAGACTTAGTCAATATGGATTTCAGTTACACCAGAACAGTATGAGGCTTTTCAGCCCCTGGAGCCTGATATACAGTTACAGGAGGAGGCCAATAAACCCCTAGAGCCTATAAAAATGTAACCAGATCATGCAGCACCAGTATCCAGTTGCACAGCAACAGGATCAATCTATTCAGCTACTTGAAGTCAGTAACACAGGAACTGGAAGAGGCCACAAAGAGACTGGACTATTTGGCATACTGGAATAAAACCAGGCTACATAGCCCCTCAGACCTGCCCTTCCATTCAGTAAGTCAGGGCTGATTTACACTCGGCCGCAATTTCTCTTTCATACCCAATTCTTTGTCGCCCTCGACTCTCTGACGGTTCAAAACCCATTGAAACCCACTCGCAACCCCCAAATATTTCAGTACTGTACCCTCCCATCCTGTCTGATCTCAACCATCACTACTCCCTGAGAGAAGGAAACATTCCCCACACATGTACTTTGGCCTATTGACATGAATAAAAGATATGAACACAACGTGAGAGTGATTGAACCTGACATCACGGCAGTATTTGATTGAGCAAGATGTCAAGGAGACTGAACAAAATTGCACTTGATGGGAATCAGTTGTAAACTCCCCACGGTTGAACCATTTAGTGCACAATGGGGCTGGTGGACGTCAATCCTCCCATTCCTTGCTTATCTCTGTGGGCAATCCTCAGGGTAGCCTCTTCGGCACAAACATCTTCAGCTGCTTCATCAATGTCTTTCATTCTGTCATACGATCAGAGGTGGGGATGTTCTGTAAAGATTATACAATGCTCAGAACAAAGAGTCTCCTCCTATAGTACTAAAATATCAAATCTGGACAACATTCAAGCTTGTGCTGTTAATGTATAGGTAACATGAATCAAAAGCACTGCTGGGCACTAAACATTTCCACGGTTAAAAGAAAGAGGAACCTCTTCAGCAGCTCTAGCTGGTTTCACAGCAATAAACAAAGCCATTCCGCCCATCTGATCTGTTGGCTAACAAGAGGTGCAATGCGTTCACTCACTCCTGTCTATTACACAAGAAGACAATTTAAAAAAAACAATAGATGTTGGAATCCAAAATACACATGCAGGAAGCTGGAAAAACAGAATAAGCAAGGCAGCATCAAGACTTTGGGAAGTGAACGCCTTGGATATAACCCTTCGTCAGGGCTGTGGATGGGAGTAAGGGGGTCTATAGATAAAGTGGCGGGTGATGGAGGAGGAGGCAGACTGGCGAGGTGGGGATTAGTGAGCACAAATAAAGGGTATCAGCTGGTTGTTGATGGGAGGGCTGAATCCTGTTGGTAGCTGGACAAAAGGTTGTTCAGAGGAATGGAAGGCAGGGGAGGGCTTGGGAAGGGAGTCGGGGGACTGGAAGGGAGGATATTTGAAATTGGAGAATTCAATATTGAATCCCCGGGGTGTAGGCTGCACACGTGACAGATAAGATCTTGTTCCTACAAATTATGGTTTGGTTCATTGTGGCAATGGAGGGAGACCAAGGATGGCCATGTTGGAAAGGGATTGGGAAAGAGAATTGCAATAGGAACTGACTGGGAGGTCTTCCATTCCACCGAATGACCCTACCTTTCAGCTCCCAACTGGATACATTCCTCCCATTGCCCAACCAGGTTGCATCCACCACTTGTGTCCACATAGCTGTAACTCACCATCGCCCTGATATCCCCACCCCAACCACTCCCTTCCCTTTTTTTTGCAGCTCCCATACACGGTTATACCTGAAATGTTGACTTTCCCAGCTCATGGTGCTGCGTGGCTTGCTGTGATCTTCCAGCCTTCTGTTTGTCTCCTATATCTCAGGAAGATAAAGTCTAGTCAGCACAACATGCTGGGAGGCAGGATCCATGGGTTGCCCATTGAAGTCCATGAACTTCTTCCCTCAGACCAGGAGAAAGACATTCAGCTCCTCGAGACACTGACACATGAACAGAAGAGGCCATTCAGCCCCTCCAAACTGTTACACTGAAATAGAAGGATGTCATTTTTGCTGCAGCATGACAAACAATGAGTCATAGACTGCACAGAGAGACTCCATGTTGTGTCTCCTGGCTCCAGTGCCAATGGTACACACGTGCCATGTTAACGTGGTTAGCTGAACATGAGAAGGGAAAGTGATTGGTTTGTGCCAATTCCCAACGAAACATTTTCCATCTCCGAGATGTTATGAACTAGGCTAGTGTACTCAAAACACTTTTAAGCATGCATCCCAAAGCATACTTTTGCAATTTGTTTCGGTAAGTGTAAAATGAAAATTAGCTGGAGTAATTTAGCTAGGTTGACTTCTAGATTTTAAAACAGACAAAACTTTATTCATAAAATTACACAATAATACACAAAGAACTGAATGAATAATCATGGCAGAATTCAACCTATTCAGCTGGACTTAATTATGCTATTCCGAATATAGACAACTGTCCCAAAAAGCAAACTCCCAATAATAACCAGTATAAATGGAACACAAATTTCCAGATTGAAGTTGAAGGTCAGAAAAGAGAGAGAGTTTCCACACATCTCCCAGTTGAACTTCCCAGTTCAAGACTCAACTGAAAACTGTTCAGTTCAGCTAGTTCAGCTAAAAGAGCTCACCACTCTCTGTTCATTATACTGGTCACTTATAAAGCATGACCACTTTGGCCTGAAGTCTCATCTGTTTCCATGTAAACAAAACGCCTCCGAAAATCCTTTTCATTTCTGTACCAAACCAGACTGATCAGAGCTTGGCCCAGTTTTATTGTACCTCTGAAAAAAAAACAAGGACAGAGTCTCCTTGAGCCAAGGAACAGCATTTAGACAAAAAAGGGACTTGCTTTGTGGCATGTCTCACCACACCCCCCTTAAAATAAGAACTATCAATGTTAAAAGGTGGCTGCATTTTTAACCCTTCAAACCCAGTTAGTAGTCTCAAAACTGACAGATACATTATACTGATGGTAAACATTCAAACATGCACAAACCATGCAAATTCATGCCGCGGTACACCAACCACCGAACACCTCCATATCTCATTCGTTTCTCAACAACTCATCATCTTTCACGTTTTCGTGTCCTGCCACATGCACCATTGTCAGATTGAATGGCTGCAACAACAAACTCCATCTAAACAGTCTGGCAATTTTGTCTTAAATTTTTCCACAAATGTCAATGTGTTGTGATCAATGTATACGATTGTCTCAGATGCATTACTGGTAATAGAAACACAGTTATGGTGTAATTCCAACACAAAGTTTATTTTTTTTTCCCACCATTGAACATTTCTGTTGATGAACATTCGGCTTCCCAGGAAAATACACGATGAGCGTTTCTATCCCCCTGCAGGAACACCAGACCGACACCCACATCACTGGCCGTGATCGCCACCTTGAAAGGCTTCGTGTAATACAGTGTAGCTCATACTGGGAGCAGTGGCTAACACATTTTTTAGGCTGTAAAGTGTCTTTTGACAGTCGTCTGTCCACTGAGAGTTCTTGCCCTTGACAATTCGATGAGTGGAGCAGCCGCACTGCTTAAAGTTTCGCACAAACTTTCAGTGAAATCCAGTCAATCCCAGGAACCGTAGTACTGCATATTTCTTTTTGTCGACGGTGTGGAACATTCCCGAACTACTTTCATTTTTATATCCCATGGGGCCATTGGTCTACGTACAATGACGTGACCCAGGAGCTTGACTTGGGCTTTCTCAAATTCACTTTTAGCTAGGATTACCACCAAGCCTGCCTTCTAAAGTCAATAAATCAAGTCCAATAAATGTGTAAATGTTCCTTTCATGAGTAACTAAAAACCACCAGGTCATAAATGTACACCACATAGTTGGGTAATCCTGCAATGACATTATTATCAGTCTCTGAAATGTGGCTGGGTCGTTTTATATGCCAAATGCCTCAACATTGAACTGATATAGTCAATTTGGCGTTATGAAAGCCGCAATTGCCTTTGCTCTCTCTGACAGAGTTCCTTGCCAGTAGCCTCTGAGCAAGTCCAACTTAGAAATGTAAGTAGCTTCTCCCCTTTTTTTGACACAGTTCTCCAAACATAGAATTGGTTATGCATCAGTCTTTGTAACGAAGTTGACTTCGTGATGGTCCACCCATGACCGCTGGGTAACAACTGGCTTTGGCACCATGACAATACATGAGCTCCAATCACTCTAACTCACTACGATTGTGCCATCTTGGAACATGTGCTCTATCTCCTTCTGAACCTGTGCCAATTTTGGAGAGTCATGCCCATAAGGATGTTGCTTAATCAGAACAGCATCTCCTGTGTCTACATCACACACAATTATGTTCGTACTTCCCAGTTTATTTCCGCTTATCTCTCCACGATATCATAATAACTCTTTCAGGTCACTGTGCTTTTCTTGTGTAAGGTAACTCAATAATTTATCCCAATTTTTGACAACTTTCTCATTGTTCAATTTGATATAGGAATTTCCAATTCAGAATCTTCTGAACTTGATTCTTCCTTCTGTGCTGTCATCGTTAATACCTTCTCCTATTGCTTTCATTCCCTATCAAAATACCTGTACAGCATATTCACATGACACACTGTGAGATTTCTTCCTGTCTGGTGTCCGTACCAAGTAGTTCACCGCATTCAATTTCTTCCCAATTTGGTAAGGTATACTAAAACTTGCTTCTAAAGGCGCAACTGTTACTGGAAGTAACACCAAGACCTTATTCCCAATTGCAAAATTGGGAATTTGTGATTTCTGATCCACTTCCAGTTTCATTGTATGCTGCGATACTTTTAAATGCTGTCTATCCAACTCTCCAGCTCTATTTAATCGTTCCCTAAAATTTGACACATCGTCTAAATGAGTGGTCTCTGAATTCTGACTTATTAATTTCTCCTTAACCAATGGTAATGGTTCTTTTATTCATGCCCACAAATTAATTCAAATAGTCTGAATTTGGTCGATTCACTTCATGCATCTCTGATCAAAAATAGTTCAAAAGGAATTTCCTGATTACAAACATCTGGATTATCCTGACCATAAACCCTCAATATGCTCTTCACTATTTGATGCCATCACGCTCATGCTCACTGTGATTCCGAATACTACATAGTAGATTTGTATTGTTTTATTCCCAAGTTATCCATCATCTGCTTGAATAGTTGGATGTGAGGTTTGATCTGTCTGGATCTCTATTGGTAGTCCGTACTTAGTTAAAAAATAAGTATTTTATTTCTACAACTCTTTTAGCTGTGATGCCGCATAATGGGTCTGCCTCAGGAAATCGAGTTGACATATTCATTATTGTTAATAAATACTTATTCCCACATTTTGTTTGAGGTAGGGGACCTACACAATCCATCAAGACTCTTGTGAAATGTTCCTCGAATGCGAGAATAAGTATTAAATTTCAGGCTTTATGACTCCCTGTGTGACATGTTTGAGACGTCTGGAAATATTCAACTACATCTTTGCGTTGTTCAGGCCGGTGAAAATATATTCGTATTTCAGCCTGTAATGTCCTCACTCCGAAGTGATCTCCAAGCGGTAGCTTATGTGCCACTCGCACCTCTTTTCTATACCCAACAGGCAAAATAATTTGATGAATTTCTGTCCACGTCTGATCTGCCACAATGTGCGCTGATCTCCATATCCACATTAAGACATCATTTGTTAAGTTATAACACACAGGAATGTATTCATTCCCTTTGTTGCTAAATGTCTTTTGATGTAACTTTTGTAACTGCTTATCTTTCTGCTGTAATTCAATTAGCTTAGCAGAGCTAAAACTATGTTCATGTTTTCCTACTAGCTCCTTCTCTGTTTCACTTATCTGATCAAAAAGAAACTTTTGCATAACTCGACGTCAGCTTCCTTATCTGTGCTTTTATCTTGCTTAAACCTGTGCATCTGTGATCTTCTGGTCACACAATAAGGGGAAATTCCTGGATAAACATTCTTCAGGTCTTTAGTTTCCTTTATCTCCACTGGTGTTTCAACTAGAGTAGGCAGCACGCCTACTCGTGAATCAGCTATATTATTTGCAAGGACAAAGATTATTCCTGGAGCTCAGAGTTAGGGGTCCAGTACTCCTACCACACATTATCCACTCTTCTCTGGACTCTCTAGCCTCATTTACATAACTGAACACTTTTTACCTCACTATGAATTCCTGTTACCAGCACATTTTCTGAAATATTCTCTCAAGAGTGCATAAAACCTCACCCCTCAGCATTACAGATTGAAAATATCCTGCATCAAATAACAGTGGAACCTCCTTACAAAACTTCCAGGCTTGTCTGTAAATCCTACATTTGGTGCTCTCCCAGCCCACCCTCACTGTGATTTTGTGTGGCCCACTTTATTACAATGAAAACACCATAGTACTTTAACTTCTTTGCAAGGTTTTCTTTATTACTGTGGTAAATTATCCTTATAATCTGCAGTGTGATCTATCTTTACCTCTGCACGTGAGGATATCTCTTTGCTCCAATTTCTGTCCCTCAGAGACCAGAAATTGTTCTGGAAGCCAAACCAATTTTATGGACCAGTTCATAATCATCAGCTACTTCAGCAGCTAACCTTGCTGCTTACACTCTCTGCTCTTCCATCTGAGTGTGCACTACTTATGCAGTGAATGTTTGAATTCCTCAAAGTACTAAGCTCTCTAATAGCTTTGCTTGAATTTTAAATCTCTTATCCAACTATCGAAATTAGTCTGTTTGATCCTTACAAACTCAGTGTAGGTTTGATCAGGATCGCTCGTTAGATACCTGAAAGGTTACCTATGCAGACAAAATGTTTTTTTAACCTCCTCATACTCCCCAGATACCTCCTCTGATAGCGATGTGAATACCTCACCAGTCCTACTTACACGTTTCATTTGTATCTGCAAAACCCACATTGCCTCTGGCCACTGCATTTGTTGAGCCAACTTTTCAAATGAGATGAATAGGGCATCATAGTCTCCTCATCAAATTGAGGCAATGCTTGAACATATTCAAACAAATTCTCACTCGGCTTCTGACTACCAGGGGCTTGGTCATACTTACTGTCTTCATTACTAAGCCCACCCTCAGCCGTTATCTCCAGCCTTTTACACTGACTTCCCTTTTTAAGAGTGAGCTTTTGTTATTCAAAAGCTCTCTCTTTCTCTCTCGCCTGTTTCTCTCTCTTTTGCCATTCTTTCTTTTTCGTCTCAGTTCTACTGCTCTCTTGCCCCCTCCCCCACTTCTGCATTTTATCGAAAGTCAAATGTTTCATTTTGGCTGCCCTTTCCTTACCTCTCGACGTTAAATCAAGATGTTTCATTTGCAACTGAATTCTTCCCATCTCTCATTCTGATGGTTTCTCCAGCAAGTTTAAATGACGAGCTACTGCTGTAGTTATCTCTCCTTTCTTCACAAAAGCAGTCAGATCCAATTCCAGCTTCTCTGCTAATTCTTGCAATTTGGTCTTATTCACTTTTCGTAAAATTTCCAAAGTCACTGCATGCACACCCAGGAAACGTTTGGCGATTGAAATAGCCATTACTATTCTGAGCGTTGTCAAACCAGTCAAACTAATACCCGTAATAAACAGCATCTCTCATTCGCTGTTGAAGATCAGCAATGAGCCCCCAGTCTGTTACGGACGAGGCTAGACCACTCAAAACATGTTTAAGCAAGCCGCCCAGAGCATAACTCTGCAGTTTTTTTTTGTTCATTATCCAATGAAAATTACCTGGAGCAATTTAGCTAGGGTGATTTAAATCAGACAAAAACATTATTCACAAAATTCCACAATAAAACACAAAGAACAGAATAAAGCACTCCTACAGAATTCAACCTATCCAAGTAGACTTAATTATGCTGTTCCAAATGCACACAGTAGTCCCAATAATCAAACTTCCTTGAACAAAATGTTATAATGGAACGCATGCTTCCAGGTTGAAGCTCAAGGGCAGAAAAGTGAGATAATTTCCACACAGCTCCCAGTTGAACTTCTCAGTTCAAGACTCAACTGAAAACTGCTCGGCTCAGCTCCACTCAGCTAGCTCAGCTAAAAGAGCTGACAACTCCCCGTTCATTTTACAGTTTTCTTCTAAAGCATGACGACTCTGGCCTGTAGTTTAATCTGTTTACATATAAATAAAAGGCCTCTGGAAATCCCTTTCACATCTGTACCAATCCAGACTGATCGAAGCCTGGCCCCATTTTATTGACCCTCTGAAAAACATCAAGGGCAGAGTCTATTTGAGCTAATGAACAGCTTTTAGCAAAAAAGAAGGATTAGTTTGTGACAGAGAAGACAGGCTAGTGTTCTGTATGGAGGTCAGAAGCTGTGAGAATGGCTAATGCCATCACAGTGTGGCTGACGACAGATTTGTGAACAACATGATGTTCAATGCAAGGTCACACACCAACTGTGCATCCTGACGGTGAAAGTTCATTCAGAACCTTGAGCTCTCTCTCCCAACCAACATGGGGGGCTCCATAGAGCTCTGTAAACTATCATAGAGTCATAGAATCCTACAGCACAGAGACAGGCCCATTATCATCAACTGGTTCATGCTGATCTAAATGTCCATCCATACTAACCCCATTTCCATGCGCTTGGTCCATATCGTTCTAAACCTTTCCTATCTATATATTTGCCCAAATGTAACGACACGCATCATGGAAAACATGATATATCTAATGCTTTCAATGCTTTGTTTTGGAAATAATGAGTGTTGATTCATAACACTCCAGTGTTAATGCAATCACGTTTCAATCATTTTGTAACGTTATAGATTAAACACTCATTTCTTTCACACTCTCCTCAGCAGGGATTAGTCTGGTGAATCTCCAATCCACTGTCTCTGTGTAGCAATGATATCATTGATAATAAATGAAAGAAAATGCTGTCTCAAGTACACTCCACAGCTGCAGGACGGTGTCTTCACTCTTTTACTTTTGTAATCATTTTGTAATGAACGCTCCTACTCATTTATTGTGCTGATGACTTGCTGAGTCATAAAGTCATAGAGATGCACAGCATGGAAACAGATCCTTTGGTCGGACCCGTCCATGCCTACCAGATATCCCAACACAATCTAGTCCCACCTGCCAGTACCCAACTTCTCTGTATGAATTCTGTTAGTGCCCTATGATCAAGGACATCCAGCTCCTTTTCATCAAGAGCACTTCCCATCATCTCGCCTTCTCATAAATACAAAATGAGATGGATGGAATTTTTTGGCAATCATTTATTTGCATTATGAAGCAAAGTCACACCAACAACATCACTATTGCCAATGGAGTTGACTGGAGATACTGAGGAGGCGATGATCTAGCTGTATTATCACCCAATATTAATCCAGGGAATCAGGTAATTACCCAGACACCAGATCCGAATCCAACAATGGTAAATATTGGAAATTGAATTCAATAAAATATCAGGAATGAAGAATCAAATGAAACAAGGAAACCATTGTCCATTGTCCTACCTGGCACACTCATGGTCTTCAGGAAAGGAAATCTACCATCTTCAGCTGGTCGAGCTTACATGTAACTCCAGACCCACAGCAATGTGGTTAACCTTCAGTTACACTTTGAAATAGCCAAGCCAACCACTCAGTTATATCAGTCACTTCAAAGCCTCAAAGAAAAGAAACCGCATGGACGTCAGCACTGACTACTTACAGCCCACTGACTTCAGTGGGTCAGGAAGGCAGCTCACCAAAATCTCCTCAAGGACAATGAGGAAAGTGAATTAAATACTGGCCCAGCATCCCATTAATGAATAAAGGAAGATAATCCCACTCAGGGAAGAGAGAAAAAACAGACATAAATAACTTTATTCAGGGACTTTGACATATACCTTACATGTCATGATTATCAGTAATATGGGAACAGGAGAAACATAAGTAAGGTTTAATTTCGTTTTTTATTTCCATACCACCTGATCATTAGCAATCCCTTCGTTTGCTTCTTTCTCTTTATCTCTCTCTTTCTGCATCTATTCGACTTCGTCCTTCTGCCCTTCATAACAGATGTCGGTGTCACCAACTTCAATCACGCTATTTCCCAACTGTGTTCAGTTCTGATGTATGGTCATTAGAATCGAATTGCCAATTCCATTTTTCTCTCAACCCGAAGGGGCTGCCAAATCTGCTCAGTTGGTCTGGCACTTTCTCGTTCTTTATTGTTTCCGATCTGTTGCATCATTCTTTGCTTTATTTAACCTTTAATTTTGTTATTGCTTGGAATGTCTGCATCCCTGACAGTGGCAGTATGTGTTGACCTAACCAGATGTCATTTACTGCGATGTCATTCTTTCAAGCAGTACAGAACAAAGCACATTTCTGTGGGTCTCACATCAATCTTAAGCCAGATCAGATAATAACGCAAGATCTATTTACCAAAGGACATCAGTGAAAATAGATAAATGTATAGACAAAACATATAGACAGAAAAGTCATGGTTGTTATTTCCAATTCCTGTCTTTTGTATTTTCTTTCTGACATCATCAGTGGTAGGATGTGGAACAGTGTATTTCTGTGTAATAACCTGTGCATCTGAATAACATTTCTTCCGACATTACTGCTCTGAGAGAGTGTTGCTGTCATTAAGTTATTTTAGAGACAAGAGCAAACTTGTAATCGAAATATTTGCAACTGAAAGAGTGCTTAGAGGAGAGGTGTAACCATAACGTCTGAATTTTACGAAAGCAGAGATAATGGTTTATTAAGCATCTGCATTGAAGCCAAGACGGTGATTGGGCATTTAATCGAGCTGGTAGTGGATAGGTTTTGTGATGGATAGAATACCGAGACATAAATGAATTTTATTTATTTAAATTCGGTATTTTGAACAGTCTCGTTCTCAGATGTTTGTGAGGGCGGGGGTGTGGGCAGTTCTGAAATTTGTGGGTAATCAATGGAATTTGCATTTGAAAGTGAAGACAATAGTTTCCGTCTTTGTCAAATATAGATAACAGAAATAGCAAAGAAGTGTGCCATGGTTGAAGAGATTAATAAATGGATAGAGATGAAGAAACTCACCAGGAACACCAACAATAGGGAGGATAGGATAGTAACCCGCCTGGATAATCATCAGTGCACCCCATATCCGATATGGAAACCAAGACAAGGAAAAATTGAAAAGACCCTCGAATAAACTCCTGTCCATTGTTGCAGCATTCCAGTCGCAGGTTCTCAGATTCTGATACATTAATGGATCATTCCTGACTATTCTCAGGTGTTTAAATCTCCTTTTTCTGTCTCTGCAGCTGCTGATCCCTTTGAACGTTGGACTTGATGCATCTGCTGCTACAATGACATAAAGCATTGCAAGAGTCACTGAACAAACAGCTCCATTTAACCCTTTTCAGGAAGGTCCTTTCAGTTCGCAAAAACTACTAGAACTGGATTGAATGTTGGCACCGCCGGCTATTGACCACATTTCCCATCACCCATTGCTCTCGTGAAATTCGTAGTGAGGGATAATGATGCATGTTTTCTTATCGCAGGCTAAATGATTCTGCTGTGTTGTCTGTTTGCAATACTGTAACTGGCTGAACCTCCCACCACCACCACCACCACCCACAAAAATCATAATCTACATGATGTTATGGTGCAGATCTCTCCTAGACTGGAACAGGTACCAGCCAATATTTTTACAGTTGATATATGTGAACTCCAATACATAGGAAATGTGAATTTGCCTGGGCATTCCTTTAATTGAACTAATATGGCAATTTTATATCTTCAACACTCAATGTGCTTCAGCATTTTTTTAATATAAACTCACAAACACCTTAACACGCTTTATTAAACACAAGTTTCTTCGTTTCTCCTCATGGCAGCATCATACCAGGGTTTATTTTGGTAAAACCCCTTTGGACTGAATCGCTGATAAGATCATTATTTATAAAGCTGGTTCAGTCTGTACACAATACACCTCACAGTCTCTCAACAAAACACTATTATTGGGAAAGATACATTTACTCTGGTACTTTAATCATTTTGCATAAAAAGCCACATATCATTTACTTCCTGCGAAATAAAAATTCTGTTTATGACTTATGACGAAGCATATCCAGGTCTGGTTCAACAACAGCACTTCCCAACCTCCCACTATTTAATGAACATAAATGTGAATGATGATATTTGTTGTTCATATCTGAAATATTTTTATATCTTGCAAAGAGCTATTACCCAACCACTGATCCTTCTGATACTCCAAAGTCTTCACTCCAGATAATTATGCTACTCTCTTCATTCTCTCCATTATCCAACTTTTACTACATTCGGTGTCTTCCACAACTACCTCCCTCTAACTTTTAGGGCCTCCTCTAACCTAACTTTAAAGTCCACATGTAAGCGACTCAGTGTTATTGACTCAGTGTTCTTGTTTTTGGAGACAAAGTGTACTGTCATGGCAGCGCAGGCAGTGAAATGTTCTTCATGCAGGATGTTTGAGGTAGGGGTGACCACCGATACCCCTGCCGACTTCGTCTGCAGGAAATGCAGTCAGATCCTGCTCCTAACCGAACGAGTTAGGGAACTGGAACTGGAGTTGTATGAACTGAGGATTATTCGAGAGGCTGAGAGGGTGATTGATAGACATAGTTACGCCAGAGAACAGAGGTAGCTGGGTAACATTTAGAGGTGTGAAAGGGAAGAAGCAAGCAGTGCAGGGTTCCCCTGTGGTCGTTCCCCTTAAAAATAGGTATACAGCTTTGGAAACTGTTGGAGGGGACAGCCTTGCAGGTGTAAGCTGCAGTGAAGGGGTCAGTGGCGTGAGGTCTGGCTCTGAGACTAAGAAGGGAAAGGGGGAGAGCAGGAGAGCGCTAGTTATAGGAGACTCTCTAGTTAGAGGGACGGACAGGCGGTTCTGTGGACATGGGCGAGACTCTCGAATGGTTTGTTGCCTCCCGGGTGCCAGGGTTCGAGACGTCTCGGACCGTGTCTTCAGAATCCTTAAGTGGGAGGGTGTGCAGCCAGAAGTCGTGGTACACATTGGCACCAACGACATAGGTAGGAAGTGGGGTGGGGAGGTCATTCAAGAACTCAGGGAGTTAGGCTGGAAGCTAAAAGCTAGGACAGACAGAGTCGTCATCTCTGGGTTGTTGCCGGTGCCACGTGACAGTGAGGCAAGGAATAGGGAGAGAGTGCAGTTGAACACGTGGCTGCAAGGATGGTGTAGGAGGGAGGGCTTCAGGTATTTGGACAATTGGACTGCATTCTGGGGAAGGTTGGACCTGTACAAACAGGACGGGTTGCACCTGAACCAGAAGGGCACCAATATCCTGGGGGGTAGGTTTGCTAGCACTTTTCGGGGGGGTTTAAACTAATTTGGCAGGTGGATGGGATCGGACTTGCAGTCCAGCAAGTAAGCTAGCTGTGTTTCTGGATGTCCAAGAATGTAGGGAGGCTGTGGAGAAGATAGCACTGACAGGGAATACTTGTGGACACTTGTGGGCTCAAGTGCGTATACTTCAACGCAAGTAGTATCAGAAATAAGGTGGGTGAAATTAAGGCATGGATCAGTACCTGGGACTATGATGTTGTGGCCATCAAGGAAACGTGGATAGATGAGGGACAGGAATGGTTGTTGGAGGTTCCTGGTTACAGATGTTTCAGTAAGATTGGGGGGGGTGGTAAAAAAGGAGGGGGGGTGGCATTGCTAATTAGAAATGGTATAACGGCTGCAGAAAGGAAGTTTGAGGGGGATCTGCCTTTGGAGGTAGTATGGGCTGAAGTCAGAAATAGGAAAAGTGCAGTCACCTTGTTGGGTGTTTACTATAGGCCCCCCAATAGCAGCAGAGATGTGGAGTAACAGATTGGGAAACAGATTTTGGAACGGTGCAGAAGCCACAGGGTCGTAGTCATGGGAGACTTCAACCTCCCAAATATTGATTGGAAGTTCATTAGATCAACTAGGTTGAATGGGGCGGTGTTTGTACAGTGTGTCCAGGAAGCTTTTCGAACTCAGTTTGTAGATTGTCCAACCAGAGGGGAGGCCATATTGGATTTGGTACTCGGTAATGAGCCGGGACAAGTGATGGGCTTGTTAGTGGGTGAACATTTTGCTGATGGTGACCACAATTCTGTGACTTTCACCTTGGTCATGGAGAGAGATAGGTGCGCACAACAGGGTAGGTTTTACAATTGGGGGAAGGGAAATTACGATGCTCTAAGACAGGATTTGAGGAGCATAAGGTGGAAGCATAGGCTGTCAGGGATGGATGTGGTGGAAATGTGGAACTTTTTCAAGGAGCAGATACGACGTGTCCCTGATATGTATGTACCTATCAGGCAGGAAAGAAATGGTCGTGTGAGGGAGCCTTGGTTGACGAGGGAGGTTGAATGTCTAGTAAAGAGGAAGAAGGAGGCTTACATAAGGTTGAGGAAACAGGGTTCAGACAGAGCAGTGGAGGGATACAGGATAGCCAGGAGGGACCTGAAGAAAGGGATTAGGAGAGCTAAGAGAGCGCATGAAAAATCCTTGGCGGATAGGATCAAGGATAACCCCAAGGCATTTTATGCGTATGTGAGAAGCTTGAGAATGACGAGAACGAGGGTAGGTCCGATCAAGGACAGTAGTGGGAGATTGTGTATTGAGTCGGAAGAGATAGGAGAGGTCTTCAACAAGTACTTTTCTTCAGTATTTACGAACGAGAGGGACCGTATTGTTGAAGAGGAGACTGTGAAACGGACTGGTAAGCTAGAAGAGATACTTGTTAGGAAGGAAGATGTGTTGGACATTTTGAACAACTTGAGGATAGACAAGTCCCCCGGGCCTGACGGGATATATCCTAGGATTATGTGGGAAGCAAGAGAGGAAATTGCACTACCGTTGGCAATGATCTTTTCGTCTTCACTGTCAACGGGGGTGGTACCAGGGGACTGGAGAGTAGCGAATGTTGTGCCCCTGTTCAAAAAAGGGAATAGGGATAACCCCGGGAATTACAGGCCAGTTAGTCTTACTTCTGTGGTAGGCAAAGTAATGGAAAGCGTACTGAGGGATAGGATTTATGAGTATCTGGAAAGACACTGCTTGATTAGGGACAACCAGCACGGATTTGTGAAGGGTAGGTCTTGCCTTACAAGTCTTATTGAATTCCTTGAGGAGGTGACCAAGCATGTGGATGAGGGTAGAGCAGTGGATGTAGTGTACATGGATTTTAGTAAGGCATTTGATAAGGTTCCCCACGGTAGGCTTATGCGGAAAGTCAGGAGGCATGGGATAGAAGGAAACTTGGACAATTGGATTTAAAACTGGCTAACCAGTCGAAGTCAGAGAGTGGTGGTAGATGGTAAATATTCAGCCTGGAGCCCAGTTACAAGTGGAGTTCCGCAGGGATCAGTTCTGGGTCCTCTGCTGTTTGTAATTTTTATTAATGACTTGGATGAGGGAGTCGAAGGGTGGGTGAGTAAATTTGCACATGATACGAAGATTGGTGGAGTTGTGGACAGTGAGGAGGGCTGTTGTCGGTTGCAAAGGGACTTAGATATGATGCAGAGCTGGGCTGAGGAGTGGCAGATGGAGTTCAACCCTGCCATATGTGAGGTTGTCCATTTTGGAAGAACAAATAAGAATGCGGAATACAGGGTTACCGGTAGACTTCTTAGTCAGGTGGAGGAACAGAGGGATCTTGGGGTCTATGTACATAGATCTTTGAAAGTTGCCACTCAGCTTGTAAGAAGGCCTATGGTATATTAGCGTTCATTAGCAGAGGGATTGAATTCAAGAGTCGTGAAGTGGTGTTGCAGCTGTACAGGACGTTGGTTAGGCCACATTTGGAGTACTGTGTGCAGTTCTGGTCGCCTCACTTTAGGAAAGATGTGGAAGCTTTGGAGAGGGTGCAGAGAAGATTTACCAGGATGTTGCCTGGAATGGAGAATAGGTCGTACGAGGACAGGTTGAGAGTTCTCGGCCTTTTCTCGTTGGAACAGCGAAGGATGAGGGGTGACTTGATAGAGGTTTATAAGATGATCAGAGGAATAGATAGAGTAGACAGTCAGAAACTTTTTCCCCGGGTACAACAGAGTATTACAAGGGGACATAAATTTAAGGTGAAGGGTGGAAGGTATAGGGGAGATGTCAGGGGTGGCTTCTTTACCCAGAGAGTGGTGGGGGCATGGAATGCGCTGCCCCTGGCAGTGGTAGAGTCAGAATTGTTGATGACCTTTAAGCGGCAATTGGATAGGTACATGGATGGGTGCTTAATCTAGGATAGATGTTCGGCACAACATCGTGGGCCGAAGGGCCTGTTCTATGCTGCATTGTTCTATGTTCTATGTTCTATGTACCTATCCTTGTACTCTAACATTCTCTACTCACCCCTATTCAAACATGTCAAACGCCTGCTGAAAATTAAAATACTTAATTCCCACTGGTTTTCAATTTTCGATATCACAATGGACAACCTCCACAAAATACAGCAGGTTTATCAAAGATCAAGATCATTTCCTCTTCCTGAATCTAGATTGACTCTACCGAATCATGTCATTATTTTCCAACTGTCTAGTTGTCACGTTCCTCACACAAGGTTCCAATGTTTTTCTCACAGCCTACATCAAGCCAGCCACTGCTTAGTTTGCTGTTTGCTCTCTCCGTCCTGTTTTATATATTTAGGTTTACAAGGATTTGGAGATGCCAGTGATGGACTTGAGTGTACAAAGTAAAAAAATCACACAACACCAAGTTATAGTCCAACAGGTTTAATTGGAAGCACACTAGCTTTCAGAGCGACGCTCCTTCATCGGGTGATAGTAGACGGCTCAATCGTAACACAGAATTTATAGCAAATATTCACAATGTAATGTAACTGAAATTATATATTGAAAAATTGATTGTCTGCTAACCCGTTCATCTGTTAGAAGGCAGTGATCATTTCACTTCTTTCATGCCTCAATCACAAAACATTTTTTTTCAAAGTTGCATTCTCGGATTAGCTGTTAACAATGGTGATAGCTAGACAATATGTTGAAGGTGTTGCAGGGTTACATTGTACATTGCTCAAAAACTGCATATATTCATGTAGAACTCTGAGCTCAAAAACTGCACGAATTTATTTAAAACTCCGCTTTCTCACTTTTTAGATGAGAATCAAAAGGCATAGAGAGAGAACACTGGCGGCCAACACCTTCAACATATTGTCTAGCTATCACCATTGTTAACAGCTAACCCAAGAATACAAGTTAAAAAAAGAGGTTTTGTGATTTAGACATGGACGAATGAAACTATCACTGTATACTAACAGATGAAAGGCGAAACAGACAATCAATTTTTCAATGTATAATTTCAGTTGCATCACACTGTAAATTTTTGCATAAATTCTGTGTTATGATCGAGACCTCCACTATCACCTGATGAAGGACCGTCTCTCCGAAAGCTCATGTGCTTCCAATTAAACCTGTTGGACTATAACCTGGTGTTGTGTGATTTTTAACTCGGTGTACAGTAGATGCTTTCCAGTCTGGAGGATCCTTTCCGGAATCTAACCAGCTTTGAAGAACAATCAGTAATTCTTTCACTCGCTCTACTGCCACCTCTTCAATACTCGGGGATATACCTCCTCAGATGCAGCATAATACCAACCTTAAATCAAATGAGATTTTGAAAGACATACCTTTTATTCATTCTAATTACCTACTGTTCCTCATTTTCACCAATCACTCTGTACCCTTGTAATTCCAGAAGCTTCTTTCTGCATCTTCCTCAGAGAGATGGACACAATATATTGTTCTCAGCGGAGAGATGGGTTCGGTCAGGCAGTGAATATATCGGAGGACTGCATTCTGGTGATGATGGATATGTTAATCATGCCTGCCTGGATAGTTCCATAATTAATCCAGTTGAATCCATGGTTAGCATCAGCACAGTCCTGTCACTGGTGTGAGGCTACACAGTATACTGAAGAAGGGACACAGCACTGTGACCACCTCAATTTTGAAACAAACTGGTTTCATACCTGACACCTGGTCCAACTTAGACAAATGTCCAGGGAAATCCCAGGAAAGATATTGCACTGTCCTGCACCACCCGAATGATAGAGCTTCCCTTCTGTGGAGCCCCATCTCCATTTGTTTACCACAGACCCAGACACTTTGTAAATGCAATGTATAGAGGTGGGGTCACCAGGCCCAAAAGCTGACAATACAAACCAGAGATAAGCATACACAGAAACTCCACTGATTTTCCAATGACAGGATCAAGTCAATTCCCCACACGGAACGTGTACGCGCTCAGTGTTGAAAACTATTTCCACTCCTGAGTTTCTCTACCTGGCTGAGAAAGCGTAGCATCTCTGCACGCTCCCACACTAACAGTTTCTCTCTCAAAAGAAGCAGTTGATAATGTAACATTACCTTTTTCTACATCTCAGCAACTACAAGGGCTGCTCCAGTATTGCTAATGGATTTGATCATCAGGCTCAGAGAAGAGAGATACAGGGAAGCTAACTCACTTTAAACAGGGACAAATCTAAATGGACGCGATGTTCAGGAATATGGGAAACGGGGTAATGTAAGAATAATTTCCCATTTTGCTTTCCTTTCAGTTCATCATCAGCAATCCCTTTGCTCACTTTCATTTCTTTTCCTTTCTTTTTCTGGCCATTTCTCCATCCATTCAATTTACACCTGGCCCCCACCTCTCTCTCCAACCCAACATTCATGTTGTCAGGATAAATAATATTATCTCCCAGTTTGCTTTCAGTTGTGAAGCAGGGTAACTGGACTCAAATCGTTATCTGCATTTCTCCTGACAGAGGCTGCCATACCTGTGAGATTCTCCAATACTTTCAGACGCTGGAAAATTTTGTTTTTGATCTCTAGCGCTCACCGTTCCTTGGTTTATTTCACCTTTAATGCTATTGTTTCGCGGGATGCCAGTATCACGGGCAAGGGCAACATTTGTTGTCCAACACTAATTGTCCTTGACAACGCGGCCATTTGTCAAGAAAAAAATGGAGCACACAATGTTGTTGAGGGTCTGAATTCACACTGAGTTCAGATTGGGTCATAATGTTAAGTTTCTTTAGCAAAGACTATCAGGGAAATAAAAAAATGAATCTTAACGGTTTCTGGTTTCCACCATTGAAATTAGGTTTCATTCGAATTGTTGTCATTCAAATTTAAGCACTGTATCGTCTGTGGTAGGATTTTAAACACTGCCTTGGAGTCACAGCCCGTGCCTGTGAATTACCATCTAGTTACATGATCACTCTGATACAGAATCCTTCTTGCCTAGTCCGTATTCCCTAGTTCCTGCCGGAGGGAGATGGCGGGGTAATCAGTTTAACTACCAACAATCAAAAGGATTTTGGCGAAAAAAGCGAAAGGGAGATTGAGAGATCATTTCCAGTAAGATCACAGGTTTCAGAATGCTGAAATGAAGACATTTCGACAGCATCCTGCAACATGAGCCAGTATTCCTAAGAATAATAGGTGAAAGGTATATTGGCATCAGTAAAGATGAGGGAGAGTTTTAGATGAACATTTGTTTTGCAACTTTGTAACTGGGTGTGTGGTCAGCAGAGACTTCGACTTATTGGGCTAAATCTAACAGTAGTTTGTCTCAGTGATATTTTTATTAAGTGTGACAGCGGGATTGTCTGTACGAGACTGAACTAGTTTCATGATGCTATCTTATCAAACTCACCTCATTAACTACCCATCAATCTCACAGTGTTCCTCACATTCAATGCCAACCCAACATGGCTGGAGGGACTCACCATAGCACTGAAATCCCTGGCAATTCTATGATCACTGACACTTGTGCCATCTTTCCAAGGCCATTGGGAACACTGTTGAACTTCCTCAGTTTGAAGCCACCCTGAACAATTGACCCCGAGCATGGCAGACTAGGGGAACTAACAAATTTTCAACGGGGGAGAGAGTTCCGAGTGGATGGGCTAGTACAGGGGGGTCCATTCTCTTCCCAGATGAGGCCTCATCACCAGCCGCACCAAGCATGGTCTGAGCTCACCACCCAGCTCAGTGCAGTATCTGCTCACTCACACACACACACACACACACACATTTTGAATGTGGAAAATTCCAAATAGTGTTTCAAAGAATTCCCATTTTCAGGTACAGGAACTTTCAGTCATTCAATCCCCTGGGTTCCTGCAAACATAAGCACTTATTTTATATCCAATCACAATTAGTAATTCTGGCTATTTCACTTTGTCTCACTTTATTGTATTCAGCCAAACACTTCTAACCGTTCCGTTATGAAGTACAATTTTGAGCAGAGAATGTTTTATCCTCAGCTGTTATCTTGACCGTTATCTGAATTGTACCATTTTCCTTGTTATGAAAACTTATCTTGCCCTTTGCCTGTGCCCGTTTCTGTCTTTACAGTTACACTGTCCCCCACTCTGGACGGCTGATTTGTGATGCAGAAGGAGGCCAGCAGCACAGGTTAAACTCCTCCACACTGACAGGGGTTACCATGAAGGGGGGGCTCTCTCAACAAATGGCAATGTAGCATGGCCAATCCACTGTAAGCTGCACATCTGTGTACTCTGGGAGCAAACTGGAGCTTTGGGAGTGAACCCACACAAATACGTGGAGAATGTTCAAACTCACCTAAGGTTGGAATTGAACCCAGCTCCTTGGTGATGTGCGGCCGCAGTGCGAACCACATATCCATCATACTCCTCAGTTAATTCTGTTAATTACTTGTAGTTGTCTGAAGAAATCCAACTGACTTATTCTGATAACTGAACCTAACCCTGTATTAGACCTTTATCATCAGCCATATGGTTACATTTAAAATTTGTTGTGAGCAGTGGAGGAGTGGGACTAGAAAAGTAAACAGTGACACCCTCCAACATCAGTCAGAACCGGAGTGAGGAGAAATTCACAAAATGGGAATTCATTCAAGTGGGAATTCTCTCACCCAGACGATTGTGAGGGCTGAATCTTCATATTGTATCGAGGCTGACTTTGTCTGATTTTCCATAGACAGGTGAAAGGGGAACATTGTGAAATCAGAGAAAAGTGCTGCTGGGAACACGATGAGATGAACCAAGACCTTATTGACTGGTGGAATAGTGTCAAAGTGCCGGATGGCCTAGACGTGTCCGTCAGCCCTATGTCTGATGCTCCGTTTAGCACTTCGGCCCTGCTGTGCAGGAGCAGATTGAGGCCACTCCGATGGTTTTGATGTAGTTTTGCAAATGTATTGGAAAATCCAGACTGGGTCAGTCAATGACCTCCCTCCCCCAATCCCTCTTTTCAGGCTTCTCCTCTAGCCACTTCTGCTCCTGATGTAGGTCATGTTACGGGCCCAGATTCGCTTTGAATACAGCCCTCATGCCCCACACAAGGTCAACTCAGACAAATCCTCTGCTGTCTCTGAATGCAACATTTTACATCATGACTTCCAGGAAAAAAATCAATTATTTTCCAAAAACATAAATAAGAACTTAAGTAATTGGAACCTGCTCTGTCATTCAATAAGAACATGGCTGATCTACTCCACGGCTCAACTCCACTTTTCTGCTCACCCCTTGCGTCCTTCAACTCGCTAAAATGTCACAAACAAATCCACCCATCTGGCAATACAATCAGTGACCCAACCTCCACAACTCTCTGGGTTAGGAAATTCCAGCCATTCACTACCTTCTGAAAGTCGACATTTCTTTACATCTCAGTTTGAAATCGATATTCTTTATTCTGTATCTACATCCCTGACTTCGAGAATCTGCCCTGGTGTGGAATCACATTCTCAACACCGACCTTGTCAAGCCCCCTCTGTACCTTTCCATTTCAGTCATGGCACCCTCATTCATTTAAACCACAATGAATAATTGCCTCAGCATTTTTGATGTATTCAATAATTCAATCCTTTCATCCCAGTGATCAGTCTAATGAACCAATATTTCTGCATCAACATGATGACGTAGTGTTTCATACACAGAAACATGCCACTCCGTTGTATGGCTCCATTTGTGGAAGTCCTCTCCATTTACTAACATCCTGCCTTTTGATTGTCAGTGTCATCCTCGAACTCGCATGTATATTGCACTCAGTTCCCGCCGCCAGGAGCTGAGTGCAGCTGTTGTAATCAGCTCTTGCCATCGGACTGATATTTGTGGTACTCCAGTAGATACATTTTTTTCATTAAGTTCGATGACGCGTGAATCTCCGATTTCTAAGTGTTTCCCAAGTGTCGTCCCATGCTAATGCATTATCCATCATACTATATCATACTATGAGCTTCTGTATTGCGTAAGAACCTTTATTTTGTGATACCTTTTGGAAAATCTCGGGAAATCCTCATGTCTACCAGTCCCCGTTTATCAAATCCACTTGTTACATTCTCGTGGATTTCCAGAAAAACTTTGCATGACTTTACAGGCAAAATGTAGTTCACCTTTAACAAGACCATACTGACTCTGCGTGAAGCTTTTCTAAATGCTCTGCAGTCCCTTCCTTAATAACAGACTCTCACAGATTCCCAGCAATAATGGTTAGGCTAAGTGGTTGCTGCTTTCAGTCTCGCTCGTTTCTTGAAGACAGGTGCCATATTGGAGGTTCTCCAGTTTCACTGAATCACTCCTTTAATCCAGAGAGCTATGGAGTATTTCACACAGTGCCACCAGCCACCCTATGACCACTTCTTTTAAAACGAGCTATGAATTGCTGATGACCTGTTTACCCTTGGTCTTATCTGTTTGAGAATTGCCTTGTTCATTCTGTTAGAGACAGCTCAAGATCTTTTCTCCTATTACCATTTTGTTTATACCATTGAAATAATTACAGCACCTTCACCTGTGAGGAACGACGGAAAATAGTGGTGTATATCATCTGCCTGTTCCCTGTATCCAGTTCCCCAGTCACACCCTCCAAATATCTTCAATATGCTTTCCTGACTTCCTTTTTACCAAAGATCACACACATCTCTTTAACTCTTCTTACATACATGGAAAAGCTCGTGCTGCTTGTTTTTATATTTCTTGCCAATTTGCTTACATCACATCCTTTCTTCCCTTTCCTTTGCTTTCTATATTCATACAGTCACATCGCAGACAAACACAATCTTTGGTCCAACTTGTCTATTCCGGCCTGGTTTTCCAAATTGCACTATGCCCTTCTTCTTGCATTTGGCCCATATGCCTTTAAACGGTCCCCATTCACATGTTCGTCCAACTGTCTTTCAACTGTTGGATCTGTACTTGCATCTGCCAGTCTTCCTCTGGCAGCTCATTCCATGAACACGTCACCCTCTGTGTAAAAAAAAAGTTCCCTCTTCCTCCCTTTTAAATTTTCCCTCTTCCACCATAAACCTATGGTTTTCTGATTTGATTTACCTATCCTGTGGAGAAGACCTCGGCTTTTCACCCTGCCCAAGCCTCCCCTGATTTTTTAAATTACTATAATGTTACCCCTACACTCCATTTGATACTAACTTCAAGAACAATCATTTAACGATCAGCCCTGTCAATTTGAAACAATGTTAAAAGTGACATGTAAACAACACTCAGCCCAAACTTCATACTGTCATTTGTTTTCTTCTTTATGTTTCAATATTAAGGCAGCATGAAAGTCTTGCTAGTGCCAATAAGCCGTCAAGCACCTGAATTCCTTTTTCTGACAGTGGTGATCTCTGCAGTGAAAACGTATCTCTGGCCAGATCTATATAATACCACATGTTCAACATTCTCCCTCCTGGCATCCGTATGACCTTATGTGGTTTTGTCACCTTTATCTTGCGCTCAATAGAGAGAACCCCTTTCCCCCAATCACATCTTAATTTAAACTCATTTTATACCATCTTCTCGTTCACCACTGCTAAAAGCCTGTTTATTTGTTGTCACACCCTCTTTTCCCTGACACCTACCCCTACCTATGTCAAGGAACTAAGATGCCCAATTACCGATCCTTTTCAGTTCTGAGGAAGTGTCACACTTGACTTGAAACGCTAGCTCTGTTTCTCTGTCTCTGCAGATGCTGTCTGACCTGCTGAGTTTCTCCAGATATGAATAGGCACAGCACTTATTTTCAATCAAACAAACAACTTTGAATACTAGAAATAAAAATGCACAAATTTCTGTAGAAACTGAGAGCTTTCTTGAATGGTCACTGGACACGAAAGATGAACTCAGCTTTCACTTCACAAGATGCAGCCTGACCTGCTTAGTTTCTTCAGCAATTCCTGTTTTTGAACATTTTCCAAAGATGTGTGTTGAATCTGCTCAAACGCCCTGTCCAATACAGAGGGCTGTACATTGGGAAGTGAACAAAAACGCAAAATGAACAAGTTCATTGGCTCAGAAACGACATAAGGCTGGCATCGCTGACACGGCTGAGATCTTAATCATGGTCGGGGAGAAAAACAGAGGAAAAAACATTCACTTCAAACACAGAAGATGTTATGATGGGAAAGAAAATGATTCGGATTGATATGTTGTAGTATTTGAGTAATTTAACAAATTAGAGGCGTGACATCAGGGAGAGACCCTAAGCAGAATGACATTATTAAACTGGATGTGTTTGCACATCAGAAAGCAGGTGGGGTCACTGAGTACAGGGCTGATAGGTGAATGGCTTGGGTGTGAACTGGGAGAAAGTAAGTATAATTAATTTGCAATATTTCAGCTCACACTGGGTTATCATGTGATGCTGTAGGTCACAGCATCAGCTGCAGCAGAATTTCATTCAATCACAATCGATAACCTTTCCCCTAGGATAATCCATCACTCTGCCATTAACATCAAGCCGAGTGATGGTTCAGTGACAAGTTTGGGTGAACATGCCAGAGTCAGAACCATGTGTATCTAAACCTGATGACAACCCACTAAAGCTACCACACTTGACTGGTTACATTACAAACAGCAGAACTACCTTCTGGTAGTGAAGGGGAAATGATCCAAAGACAAACAGATAAGATCCATACACTGCAGTCAAGCCACATTCTGTCATCAATGTCGATGGATTAATAAACAACTTACAGGAGGAGAGGGCTCCACAAATATCCCCATCCCTGTACATCAGTATAAAAGACAAGGATGTAGTATCTGCACCATCCTGAGCCAGAAATGTTGAGTCGATAATCCACCAAACCCTCCTCATGATGCCCACAGAATCACAGATGCAAGTCTTCAACCAATCCGAGTCTCTGCACGTGACATGAAGAAACAGCTGAACACAGTAGATATGATAACGGCAATGGACCTGGACACAATTCCTGCAATAGGACTGAAGATTGTACTACATAACAATGTAGACAAGTTCACTTTTACAACCCCCAGTCAATATATTCTTTAGAAACTCATCAATTCCTGTCTTATGCTGCTCAATGATTGACCGTCCAACCCATACAGTCACAAAAACACTGATTCTACTGTCGTAAATACTCTACATTAGTCCCACTTTCCGATACTATGCCCGTAGCCATGTATGTTATGGCACTTCAAGGGTACGACCATGGACTTATGAACGGTTATGAGGTTATTTGTGACAACTGCCCTCTCGGGAAGTGTCTTCCTGAACCCAACAGCGTCTGGATGAAAACCAATCCTCAAATCCTCACTAAACATCAAAACAAACCCTACACTTTAACATGGCACTCCCTTGTTCTTCGCCCTTTGACTGAAAGGAACAGCTACTATCTATCCATGCCCCTGGTAATCTTATTCTTCTGAAGCACCCTTCCTCTCAGCCTTCTCCACTTCAAAGTAAACAACCCGAGCCGATCTACTCCATCCAAGGGAACATCCTGGTGAATCTCCACGGCACCCTCTCCAGTGCAATCACATACTTCCTATAATGTGGCTCCCAGAACTGTACATAGTAGTTCATTTGGCCGAACCAAAGTTCCATATAGCTCTTATAATCTGTGACTCCATGAATAAAGGTTATGTTTATGGTCGCTATGCTTTGTCAACTTGTTCATTAACCTGTTTAATCATATTCGGGGATATATGGAGAAGCACCCTCTGAGCTTCCTATTGTGATGTTATCCACTGAGTCCTCCCCTGTCTGGTTCCTTTTTCCAAAGTACATCACCTCATATTTATCAGGATTACATTCCATCGGCCATTGATCCACCAATTTGATCATTCCATCTGTATCTTCCTGTTAATATAAGGCCTTCCTCCTCACTGCCAACCAACCAGCCAAACTTTGTGTCAAACGCAAACTGATTTATCACACTCACCCTAAACCCCCCCACCCCCCCAAATTCACAGCTGCATCATTTATGAATACTACAAATAATAAGATTAAAAATCACACAACACCAAGTTATAATCTAACAGTTTTATTCGGATGCACTAGCTTCTTCATCACGTGATTATGCTCTTCGAAAGGTCGTGCCTCCAAATAAACTGTTGGACTATCATTTAGATTAGATTACTTACAGTGTGGAAACAGGCCCTTCAGCCCTACAAGTCCACACCAACCCTTACATTTACCCCTTTACCGAACACTACGGGCAATTTATCCTGGCCAATTCACCTAACCTGCACATCTTTGGACTGTGGGAGGAAACCGGAGCACCCGGAGGAAACCCACGCTGACACAGGGAGAATGTGCAAACTCCACACAGTCAGTCGCCTGAGTCGGGAATTGAATCCGGGTCTCCTGCGCTGTGAGGCAGCAGTGCTAACCACTGTGCCAGCATGCTGCCCACAAATTTTAAACTTTGTCCAAGCCAGTCCAGCACTGGCATCTCCGAATCACAAATAATATGTGACATAGCACTGATCCCTGTGGGACACGATTGGATACTGGTCTCCAGTCAAACAAACAGACTTGTACCAGCAGACCTTCTGTCTCCTACGATTAAGTTGATTTGGATGCAACTTGGCAAGTCACTAAAGAGTCCTACCTGTTCCCTGGTTATTCTGTTCCACTTGACGTACCAGTAAAATATCTAGGGATTCTCCCTAATCTTTCCTGTCAGCAGGTTTCCATGTCGCTGTGTTAGTCAGTCCCCTTCAAATGACGAATTGCCTTCTTATTGCAGTCTGAAATGGTCTATCCTTTACCTGCCATTATTTGCCTTAAATGTAGAGTAGGCAGCCAGAGAAAAATTCTGTTTATTTCCACTTTGTCATATGTTTAGTGACTTTTATAAATTTCACTATGATCACCTCTCATTCTTTGAAACTCTAAAGAACACAGGCCGAGTTTCCACATCAGGCAATGTCACTGTCTGAGGGATTAATCTGGAGAATGTCCATTGCACACCCTCCGTGGTCAGTGTATGCTTTCTCAGATTTGGTCACCAACACTGGACTCAATACTATATGTGCAGTTTCATTAGCAAGCTTTGAAACTGCTGCAGCTTACCTTCCGACTATGTTCTGGTTGTTTCAAATGAAAGCGAAACGGACTTTAACTTTTCACTTTTTTTAGATTAGATTAGATTTACAGTGTGGAAACAGGCCCTTCGGCCCAACAAGTCCACACCGACCCGCCGAAGCGAAACCCACCCATACCCCTACATTTACCCCTTACCTAACACTATGTGCAATTTAGCATGGTCAATTCACCTGACCCGCACATCTTTGGACTGTGGGAGGAAACCGGAGCACCCGGAGGAAACCCACGCTGACACGGGGAGAACGTGCAAACTCCACACAGTCAGTCGCCTGAGTCGGGAATTGAACCCAGGTCTCCGGCGCTGTGAGGCAACAGTGCTAACCACTGTGCCACCGTGCCGCCCTAATTTCTGTATATTCCTCCAATTAACATTCACATTACTTTTTTTATGAATTCTCTGCATGAGTTCTTATAAAAATTCTTCTGAAAAAAATCGAAATGTGCCATTTCTATGTTGTATTAAACAAGTTCAAATCATTCTGAAGTTTGTGAAGTATGAAGACTCTGTCAGACTCTGTCAGTACATACAGATACTCTCCAATGTTGCTGTTAATTTCTAAATATCCAATATCACATCCGACATAATAGATTCCATCAGTTTACCTACAGATGTCGTTAATTGATCTGCAGTTCTCCACACTATCTCTTCTTCCCTTTGCAGATGCTTGAATCCCTTCAATTCATCTCTAATGCTTGGAACACATTTACTAACTTGCAGCCTCTGCAGAATGTACAGGAAAATAAAAGTCATCGACAGCACAATTAATGCGTCTATTGCTGATTTATTTCTAATATTTTGATAAGAAGTACAACTGGCTCATCAGACTTAGCAATGCTCAATCCACCTGCAAAACTACTGTGCTAGCCTTCAACTATTACCTTGTTACTGATATGAATTGACTTTATGTCTTTAGTTCCACATGTTCCATGTGTTCATTTGGTATTTCTCAGAGATTTTCTGGATCTTCCTCCGTGATGACGGATGCAAAGTAATTGGTTACTTTCTTGGTCATTTCCCTGTTCTCCACAATAACCTCTCCTCTCCCGATTTCAAAATTCCACGTTTTACCTTACTTTTATTTTGTTTTCTTGGCAATACAGATTGTAGATTTATGTAGTCTTTGTGTTCTTCTTTCACAGAATCATTAAAAGCCCACAGTGTGGAAAAGGCCCTTGGCCCAGAAAGTCCACCCTGCCCTCCGAAGAGTAACCACCCAGATCCATTCCCGTCCGATTCTACATTCTGCGCCTGATGCACCTAATCTACACATCCCTGAACACTTTGGGCAAATAAGCATGGCCAATTCACCTAACCTGTAAATCTTTGGCTGTGGGAGGAAACCAGAGCACCCGGTGGAAACCCAGGCAGAAACGGGGAGAATATATAAACTCCACATAAACAAAATTCTGAGAATTCTCCGTTTGCCACAATGTCTAAAATTCTTCAGAACTCACTTCCTATGATTAATATATAATCTTAAATTTATTATGTTAAACTTAATTAAGTCACTTGCCCTTTTAGATTACTTACAGTGTGGAAACAGGCCCTTCGGCCCAACAAGTCCACACCGACCCGCCGAAGCGCAACCCACCCATACCCCTACATTTACCCCTTACCTAACACTACGGGCAATTTAGCATGGCCAATTCACCTGACCCGCACATCTTTGGACTGTGGGAGGAAACCGGAGCACCCGGAGGAAACCCACGCAGACACGGGGAGAACGTGCAATCTCCACACAGTCAGTCGCCTGAGTCGGGAATTGAACCCGGGTCTCCTGCGCTGTGAGACAGCAGTGCTAACCACTGTGCCACCGTGCCGCCCACAAAAAAATGCCTTATCCGAACAACTGATTCCTTTGTGTTTCCCAAGAGCTGGAGCAGATAGCGCAATTACTGCCGTGACTCGGATTCGAGCCGAGGTTGCTGCAGCCACAACGCAGAGTACTAACCACTATACAATCACGGCATTGCACAGATGAGTGTTTTTTGGTGTGTTTTCTTTGGTAATTCTACCTTAAAGAAGAAGGCATATGTTTCAGACATTGCAGTATTTCTGTAGATCTCCTGGTCATGACCAGGTGTATCCAAGAACACAGCAAGAGGCGCGAGAAGATATTGCAGGGGTCCTGGCTGATCTTTTTGCATCATTGCTGGCCACGGGGCAGGTCCCGGAAGACTAGACGGCAGTGAATGTTTTGTCCTTGTTCATGGAGGGTTGCGAAGAAAATCCTGTGAACTATAGACCTGTTAGCTTAACAACTGCGACATGTAAGTTCCTTAAGAAAGTTCTGAGAGATAATATATACATGCATTTGAAAAGACACGGTTTCATAAGGAGCAGTCAGTACTGCTTTGTGCATAGGATATCATGGCTCACAATTCTTTCACATTCTTTTGAGGAAGTGGCCTGGAATATTGATGAGGGTAAGGTGGTAGACGTAGTCTATTTAGATTTCAGAAAGGCTTTTGATAAGGTTCCACATGATAGGCATCTCTGAAAGTTCGATAGCATGGAATCCAAGGGGATCTGGCAAATTGGACACTCAATGGGCTTGATGGTAGAAAGCAGAGGCTAATGTTGGAAGGATGCTTGTTGGAATTTAGGCCTGTGATGAGTAGAGTGTCTCAGGTGTCGGTGATGGGCCTATTACTGTTTGTAATCTATATCAATGATTAGGATGAGAATGTGCAAAGCATGATTCGTAATTAGGCTGATGACAATAAAATAGGCAGTACTGTGAACAGTGAGAAAGGTTATCGGAAATTGCAGCAGGACGTTTATCAGCTGGGGAAGTGGGCCAAGAAATGGCAAATGGAGATTAATATATGTGGGGTGTTGCATTTTGGAAAGTCAAATCCAGGTTGGTGTTTCGTGGTGAATGTTAGACCCTGAAGGAGTATAGAGGAACAGAGGGACCTTGGAGCTCAGGTCCGTGGTTCTCTGAAAGTAGTTGCACGTAGACAAGGCAGTGAAAAAGGTTTTTTGGCACACTGACCTTCATCAGTCAGGGCATTGAGTATAGAAGTTGGCGAATTATATTGCAGTTGTACAGGACGCTGGTGAGGCATGCTCTTGGAGTATTTTGTTGGTTTTGTTCACTTTGCCATAGGAAGGATGTGATTAAACTGGACAGAGGACTGAAGAAATTTACAAGAATGTTGCCAGTACTCAACGGTCTGAGTTGTAGGGAGAGTTTGGACCGGCCAGAATATTTTCCTTTGAGTGTTAGAAACTGAGGGGAAATCGTACAGAAAAGTATAAAACAATGGGATGCACGGATAAGGTGAATGCACTCATTCTTTTTCCCAGTTTTGGGAATCAAGGTCTAGAGGACATCAGGTTAGAGGTGAAAGAATAAAAAGGATCCTGAGCACCAGCTTTTTAAAGGCAGAGGTTGGTACACATATGGAATTAGCAGACAGTGGTTTGGTTGAGGCACGTACATTAACAACGTTCAAAAGGCTTTTAGACAAATACGTGGATTTAGAAGAATAAGGGGCAAGGGCAGGGAAATGGAATTAGCAGGATGGACATTTTGGTCGGTATGGACCACTTTGGTCCAAAGGGTCTGTGTCCAAGCTGCAGGACTCCATGATTCTATGTCTCTATCAACCATTGCGTGTCTACCACTTCATGCTCAAACATTCTATATTGTATGCAGGCGCCGCGTAAAATACAACATATTAACGTCTCTATTCCTCAGAGCAAGGTTACTAATGAGTCCTTCTGACCACACAACACCAAATCCAAAATAACCTGCTCTCCTGTTTGAGTTACAACATACTCTTCAACCAACCTGTTACACGCTTATAGAGTTTATTTTTCACAACATTAGCAGTCACTTAGTTAACACAGTTTCAATGCAATTTGAGATCATGCAATAATACTGCAGCACCCACAATATTTGCATCTCTAATTTCCAGAGCATACAATGCACAGAATTTGCACGAGAGCATTGGTTTAGGTACATAGTACACCAATGCTTGCTTCTCCTTCCTATCTGTAAGATCTACCCAAACTGATTCTGTGGAATCTGAGGGACAGAGTCTGTGGCGTGATAAGTGATAGACTTGGACAAGACATTCGGGGAGGGTCACTTCGACGCTGACATGATCTGAAGAAATGACCAGCATCAAAGGATTAGCATCAATATCCTCCCCACTCTTTCAGGTTAACTGTCACCGTACTCTCTCTGCTTCCTCACACTCACGACCTGTTATAGCACCTACCCCCTAACAAGGCTCACACTCTATCTCCAAATAATGCTCACGCACTACCACACTCACTATTGAATTCAGCCCCTTTCCCACCCCACCCCCACCCCGTGCGCTCTCTCTCCCTCCATTATACTCCCAACACGAATAACACTGCATGGATACAACACTGTGGACTGACTCCCTCCGGACACCTCACCATTCCACCCCCCCTCCACCTACACAAGCACTAACAGCAGGGCCACACACCCTCACTATCACTCCCTGCCCTCTTTCTACCATTCCAGGAGAAACGGACTGTAATAGGAGAGAAAGTGCCAAGCCAAATGGTGGACCACCCGATATCTGATCCCTCCACCACCAACTCTTCGCCCCCACCCCACCGTGTCGAGAGGGCCCTGGTATGAGCCGGAGTGGACCGGAACGTGTTGTATGGAGATTCCGTGACATCCATGTCCCTCCAACTGAGTATGAAACAATGTTCAGTGAAGGCCAATTCGCATTTTAACCACTCTGTCTGTTCTCACAATTTTCTCCCTCCCAAAACAACAAATATCTCATTTCAGAGAGATACAGACACAAAAATTTTCAGAGACATATGTAAACACGCTAATATACTGACACTCACAGTACATACACGGAGATAGATCCGCACAGAGGTAGTGGCATACGGAGACATAGACAGTCACACACAAATCGACACAAGCACAAGTAAAACGCATAGGCTACTACACAGATGAACCGATGTCAGCGCATAAATACACAAACGCATGAACACATGAACAAACACACACAAGTGCACATACGGATGCGGAGAGACACAGATACTAGTACTTATAAGACAGGCGTAGTTAGGTTTTTGATGAATAAGCATATCAATAGTAACAGGGAGTAGTCAGGAGAATGATGTTGAGAAATCCCTAAGCCAGTATTAAATGGCATTCAGAGTCGATGGGCTGAACACCCTAATTTTGCGTTTTTAATGGTCGTGTGGTGTCATGCTATCAGTTATTCTCTTCCTGGGACAGGAGCATAGAATCAGTTTAATACATAATTGATTGAAAAGAGTCAGTGGTCTTATTGGACAGGTTTAGAGGGCTGAATTGTTTATGTCTCTGCCTAATTATTCTGTCCTTGTGTTTCAAAAGAGGTGGCGATTTCATGTTAGGTTAACACAGTTTAACATAACGGGTCTCACACTGAAATTAAGGTCACCCCATTTCACTTTAGTGTTGTACTATCTGTAGGGTCCTCATCCTCAGGGAGCAGTGAAGACACGGTTTTTGAAGATATTCAAGACTGAGCTCAATTGATCTCTGCTGGGCAGGAGAGTCAATGTTTATTGGGAACAGAGAGGAAACGGATGGTCAAACACAATCGGATCAGCCATGAGCTTTCTGACTGTGGCGCCGAATGACCAATTTCTGCCCCTACCCCATGTATTGTTCCCTCAATCCATCCTCGTGTCTGTTACAGAGACATGCTGCTGTCCCTACGCCATGTGTTGTTTCTTAAATCCACTTCTGACGCCGTTACAGAGATATACTGCTGTCCCTACCCCATGTATTGTTCCCTCAAACTACCCTCGATGCTGTTACAGGGATATACTATTGTCCCTACCCCATATATTGTTCCCTCAATCCTCCCTCGATGCTGTTACAGGGATATACTGCTGCCACTACCCCACGTATTGTGCCGTGCATCCACCCCTCGAAACTGTGACAAAGGGCCACCTCTTTCAGCCAGTCATTATCGTTACCATGAGTCTGGAGAAGACATTCTGCCTATTTAACGAGGAAAATAGAAAAAAATCATTTTAGCTCATTGAGTACTGCAAAGGACGCCATATAAACATCTGAGCTGCTACACAGGAATCTGTTGCTAACAAGAAATAGAGACTAGAAGTAAATGCTTATTTTCACATTACAAAGCTGTAACTGATGGCGTGCCTCAGAGATCACTATGGGATAATCAACGATCAATATCTGTATCAAAGATCTGGAGGAAGGGGCTGAATATATCAAAGCCCAATTAGCTCAAACACCAAGCTGGTCATCCAGTATGTCATCAAATGGAGGTCGTGTGTCATCAATGTGATATTGGCAAAGGGAGGTTAGTGAGCAAACCTTCTCCAGATATAGCATAATGTGAGTTGTCTATTTTGGATGGAACGATAAAACAATGGTAAACAATTTAAGTGGAGAGAGATTGCAGAACTCTGTGATACAGATGGTATTCATGATCCTGCTACACAAATCATATGTAGTTAGTCTGCACTTGCCGTAAGTGATATGGAAGATAAGTGGAATGATTGTGTTTCTGGCAAAGGGTAACAGGTTTCATCAGGAATGTTTTACTACATCTGTACCGGTAAAAGTGAGAAGTGCATATGCTGGAGATCAGAGTCGAACAGTGTGAGGCAGGAAAAGCACAGCCAATCAGGCAGCATCCGAGGAGCAGGAGAATTGGCGTCACGGGTATAAGTCCTTCAACAGGAATATGCCTGTAACATCGAGTCTCATTTTCATTGGGTGCTGCCTGACCTGTTGTGCTTTTCCAGCATCACATTTTTCGAGTCTACACCTGTACAGGGCGTTGCTATGACCACATCAGGCACATTATGTGCAGTTTTGATCCCTTCACCTTAAAGAAAAGCTTCAGAAGCTTATCAACAATGATTTGTTCACACTTTCCTGGAATAAAGGCCTTTTGTTTTGAAACATTATCAGTTTTGGTCTTAGATGAGAAATCTTTTTGAAGCATATACGATTTTGAGAAAAATCAGCTGGATGCATATTTTCGCTGCTCAGTGAGACAAAAACTATGGAATAAATTTTAAGAATAAAATATATTGATTTTAGCACAGATATTATGAAAACATCAGACGATTTTTCAAAATTAAGCGTATGCATACCAACATATCATCAAATTATAAAGCAAGAATTTCTCTTTTGCTAATGAAAGACACTGTGTATAACAACAGCAATGATGCACTTACATATCGTCCATTATGATCCATTTCAGAGAATGTCCACAATGAGCGCACACAGTCCAGTTTGGTGTTCAGTTGACATGATTGCTTGTTTCAACACGGAGAGGGAGAACAATGTTCCCTGCCTGAGAAGCAGCAGCTGATTGATCCCTCTATCTTCTTTTGTTCCACCTGACAACAGTAAATGTCTGACTCACTTCTACCTGCTGAGTCGTGGAGAATCCTGATGAGAGAACTCGCTACCATCTGAAGCAAAGGGCATTCAGCTAACTCCAACTATTCTGGGGAGAAATCACATCACAAGTAACTTCTCTGAATAGAATGGGTGACACAGCGGCTTAGTGGCCAGCACTGCTGCCCCACAGCACCAGAGTCCCAGGTTTGATTCCAGCCTCAGGCGACTGTCTGTGTGGAGTTTGAATATTCTCTCTGTGTATGCGTGGGTTTCCTTCGGGTGCTCCGGTTTCCTCCCACAGGTCCAAAAATGTGAAGGTTAGGTGAATTAGACATGCTAAATTGCCCATCGTTTTCGGTGCACTAGCCAGAGGGAAATGGCACTGGGTGGGTTCATCTTTGGAGCAACGGTGTGGACTTATTGGGCCGAAGGGCCTGTTTCCACACTGTAGGGAATCTAATCTAATAACTTCAAAGGGCAGAATAGCATTTGGCACAGTCTATCATCTATCCACTTGTTATGAGTTCAACTATTATGAAACTCTGGAAAGCTTTCATATTTCTGTTTTGTCTTATGATGTGTGTGTGTGTGTGTGTGTGCGTGTGTGTGTGTGTATGTGGGTGTGTGTGTGTGTGTATGTGTGTTTCACATTTTTGTAGAAGATGAGCCAGGCTAACATTAGCCACATCACTAAACGTTGAAATTTGTTGTAAAAGAGTGGAGCAATGTGACTGTAAAAGGAAACAATTACCCTGCAACATTGATTGGTGCACGAATGACAAATTCTAAAAGGGCTATTCAAGTGGGAATTCCTTTCCCCAGAAGTTTGTGGTGCCTGCATATTTACATTTATTCAAAGTTGTGTCTTTTCAATATTTGAGAGAGAAGTGAATGTAGGAAAATGGTGTACGTACAGAAGAAGTACTGCTGTGACCACAATCAGATCAGCTACGATTTTAGTGCGAGGCAGAGCCAAGACGAAGTGCCTAATGGCCCACTCCTGCTCCTCAGTCCGGTATTCCTATATTCCATTCTGCCCCTCACAGCTCCTGGACAGGAGTAGACAGAGGCCACTTATTGTAAATACCTGATCCACATTTATACAGGATCTTCTTCTGTCCCTCTCAATTGTCACACACAGTTTGGCGTGAGTTGAACAAAAAAGACGCCTCTGGTCTATTTATAGAGTGTCTCCTCTCTGAAACTTGTGCTTCATTCGTTGGTCATCGTACAGACCCAGATTCACTGTGAATACAGTCCCCATACCTCACCCAGAGATGACTCATAAAATGCTTTGCTCTCTCTAACTGCAACATCCAATAACAGAATGTTCATGAAAATTACAAACATTAACTTTCTAATTACAGAATACGAGAATATAAGGAACAGGATCGGATGGTAATTCGGATGGTCAGGACTGCCATGCCATTGTATAAGATTATCGAAGATCTACTGTTGCTATCAACTCTGCTTTCTTTCCCAATTCTTCACATTCCTCAATTCTATGGCAGGTCAAAAACCCACTTACCTCCTCTGTAAATACTTGCAGTGATCTAGCTCCCGAAATCTTTAGACCAGATAATTCCTGACATTCACTATCCTCTGTGAGAAGGTTATACACTTCCCAACCATACAAAATAACCTATTTGTATGTTAGAAAGAGGTGAACACAGCAGCTCATGTAAGAATGACAGACCCTGATATCAAGGCCGGAGTTGACTCAGGATGGTATCAAGAAACATTGACTAAATTAAATTTAATAGGAATCAGCCACAATCTCTCCCCTGAGGGTTAGCCATCGCACAGAGGAAGATGTTAATTGTTGGTGGACATCAATCCCGGATGGCCCGGGACATCCCGACAGGAGAACCTCAGGGTAGCTTCCTCGATGCAATCATCTTCAGCTGCGTCATCAATGTCCTTCCCCATCATTCGGTCAGAAATGGGGATGGTCTCTGAAGATCACACAATGTTCAGAACATTTTCCCTCCTCAGCTCCTGAAGCAGTCTGTGTCTATGTGCAGCAAGACCTGGACAGCAGTCAGGTGTGTGCTGTTGACGTGTCAGTAACATTTATGTAATAGCACGGCCAGACACTACACATTTCCACAGTTAAAACAGGAGCTCATTCAGCATCTCAAGCTGGTTACACAAGAATATGAGCTAGCATTCAGCCCATCGAAACTACTGAACAGGAAGCTTCGCAGTACATTCGATACGACTGCCTGTTACATAGGAAGAGGTGGGGTCTGGTCAGCATATCGAACTGTTGAACAGCAACAGGTGGAGCTCAAATGTCTCTCTAAACTGTTCCACGGGACCAGGAAGAGGCCATTCAGCCTCGCAAAGGCTTATACAGGAACAGAAGTATGTCACTGATGCTCCAATATGACAAATCACAGGAGCAGGTCATGATGTTGCTTTTGGCTTCATTGTCTGTGGTGCATGTGCTACTTTAGTGTGGTTTTATGGCAGTGAGGAGGGAACCAAGATGTTTTCTGTCAAGTCTCAGGGAGACATCTTCCATCTCCGGGAAGGCAGCCCTATGTTCTCTGTCGGGGTCAGAAGCTGGTGGGAATAGTTTACTGTTTTAGATCGAAGGTATAGTGGCTGATGTTGGGATTGTGGATAACATGACATTCAGCGCAAGATCACACACCAAATGCACTGTATTAATATGTGGAGTTTTTATTCAAAGTCTGGATTTCCTGCTCTCTCATTGATAGGGGGAGTGGGGTGGTTGGGGGGAATGTTCTCAGAGGTACTAAAAGTATCTAGAATTTCATAAACTCAGTAAAAAAAAACAAGAAACCATGGGATTTGTCACCATATCAGTGCCTGTTTTGAACATCATGCGTGATTGTCCATCCCTCTGAAGGTTCAATTTAATCCCAACTTATTCTCTCACAGTGCGACAGATTACTCCTCACTCACTCTTCATGGTACCATAACCCGAAGAATTGGTTTGGAGGAACTCCTTTGCATTCTTTCTGTGGTACGGAATTCATTCTTTATAAAGCAGAGAAAATCTGTGCACAATACCCCAAATAATGCCTCAACAACATTCAGGGATAATCACAATAATTACTTTCCCCCATTTCTTATGGCGTTAAAAAATCATTCTCTATATACTGCCACTGAGGCGAAATTTACAACTTCCTTACATCTGTATGTCAATAAAATCAACACCAGAGGTGCCTATCGAGGGAGGTGTGCATCACTCTCATGGACAGATTCAGGGACAAATAGATCCCTATTTGTGCTGTCGGTGATGCTCCTGCTAATACAATGGGCTATCACATCGAAAGCAGTCCTTATTTGAAGAAGAGGCTAATCCTCCAGTGACACATTTAGGATCCATAGCGACAGATATTAATCCCAGTCGCTGAACAAATAGCTCCAGTTAACCCCTTTCAATTTAATACAGCTATTGTTAAATTTCAAAATAACATATAAAAGTTACACATTCGGAAAGGGAACATGTGAGGATGACTGAGGGAAGGAATGTTGGAGATGGTAGATTGAGTGTGTGTTATCATTCAATCTGAATTGGATGTGGGAGTAATGACAGAGGATTCTCAGAATATAATTGAGTTTCTCTGTTTATAATTTGCAACAGACAGTCTGCAACTAGTGATCAGTCATTACAATATAAATAAAATATTGACAGAACTTTTATAGTCGATCATCTGACAGGAAAATGTGCCTAAGACAACATGGGGTTATAATAGACAAACGGCATGGATATGTTAACGGAGAATTGTTCCTGACAAATGCAATGCAGATTGTTGTTCCAAGATCAGAGAGGACAGGTGAGGGTCATGCTGTTGACTTATTAATACCAATCAACTGGGATGAAGAGCCACTTACTGGACTTCAATTGCAATGTGATTATGGCATTGGGGAGGAGATAGAAAACAGACAGAATTGGGGGATGTGGCTGCTGAGATGAGAGTGAGGGAACATGATATTGCCCATTCATCAGTATTAGAACGTTTCTCTTCACAAATCATTTGAAGAAGAGATTCAAGTATAAATCTACAATGAGGACTGAGGAGAGCCAATATTACTAAAGTCCATATGACCACAAGACATAGGAGTAGAAACTTGGCCATTCAGCCCACCCAGTCTGCTCCAACATCAATCAAAGCTGATAAAATTCTCAAACCCATTCTCCCCATAACCCTTGATCCACTTTACAATCGAGAACCTATCCTACTCAGGCTTAAACATACTCAATGACCTGGCCTCCCCAGCCGTCTGTGGCAGTGAATTCCATAGACTCACAATGCTCTGGCTGAAGAAGTTACTCGTTATCTCTGTTCTAAAAGGTCTTCGCTGTGGTCTATGTCTGTGCATCGGATCCTAATGTTTATTAACAGTGGACACATTTTTCCAAAATCCACTCTGTCCAGGTCATTCAGTTTTCTATAAGTTTGAGTTAGATCCCCCATTCTTCTAAACCCCAACAAATAACCACCCAGGCCATCAAACGTTCCTCATATGTTCAGCTTTTCATTCTTGGGAGCATTCCAGTGAACATTCTCGGAACACGCTCCAGGGTCAGTACATATCTACCGAGCTATAGGGCCCAAAACTGCACACAATAATATAAATGTGGGCCGGACCAGAGCTTTTTAGTGCCTTGTAAGTACATCTCTGCTTTTATATTCAATTCCTCTCGAAAGAACTCCCTTCATTGTATGTGCCTTCCTAACTACTGACTCAATTTGCAAGTTTACCTTGAGAGATGCCTGGACTTGGATTCCCAAGACTTTTTGCATTTCAGACATCTGAATTTTCTCCCCATTTAGAAAATAGCCCATGCCTCTATTCTTCGTACCAAAGTGCATGATCTCATACTAACCAATGTTTTACTCCATCTGCCACTGCTTTGCCCATGTCCTAACCTGTCCAAATCCTTCTGCAGCTTGTCCGCCTCCTCAGTGTTACTTGTCCCTCTACATATCTTTATAATGTCTGCAAGCATAAACAGAATGCCATCCGTTCCATCATCTAGATCATCAATGTAAAATGTGAAAAGTTGACACAACACTGAGTCTTGCAGAACACATTTTGTCACTGGCTGCCATCCTGAGAAGGACCATTTTATCCATGCTAGCACCTTGCCTCTGTCACCATGGGCCCTTCTCATAATCAATAGCCTTCTGTGTGGCACTTGTCAAAGGCCTTCGTGAGGTCCATTGTTCTACGCTGCTCGTTAATTCCTCAAAAGGTAATGGGCAGATGTGTCAAGCATGATCCCCCCTTGATGAAACCATGCTGACTTTGCCATATACTACCATACATATTCAAATATTCAGAAATCTCATCCTTCCCGATCAGTTCCAGGATCCTAACAACGACTGAGGTTAGGCTGTTTGGTCTGTAATTTTCCGTCATCTGTCTTATTCTCTTTTTAAACAAGGACTTTACGTTAGTGCTATTCTAGTCCTCTGGGACATTCCCTGATTCTAATAAGACCATAAGACATAGGAGTGGAAGTAAGGCCATTCGGCCCATCGAGTCCAGTCCGCCATTCAATCATGGCTGATGGGCATTTCAACTCCACTTACCAGCGTTCTCCCCGTAGACCTTAATTCCTCGAGGCAACAAGAATCTATCAATCTCGGCCTTGAAGACATTTAGCGTCCCGGCCTCCATTGCACTCCGTGGCAATGAATTCCACAGGCCCACCACCCTCTGGCTGAAGAAATTTCTCCGCATTTCTCTTCTGAATTGACCCCCTCTAATTCTAAGGCTGTGTCCACGGGTCCTAGTCTCCTCGCCTAATGGAAACAATTTCCGAGCGTCCACCCTTTCCAAGCCATGTATTATCTTGTACGTCTCTATTAAGTCTCCCCTTAATCTTCTAAACTCCAATGAATACAATCCCAGGATCCTCAGCCGTTCCTCATATGTTAGACCTACCATTCCAGGGATCATCCGTGTGAATCTCCGCTGGACACGTTCCGGTGCCAGTATGTCCTTCTTGGGGCCTAACCAGAGCTTTATAAAGTCTCAATAGCACATCTCTGCTTTTATATTCCAACCCTCTTGAGATAAGCGATAACATTCCATTCGCTTTCTTAATCACAGACTCAACCTGCATGTTTACCTTTAGAGGATCCTCGACTAGCACTCCCAGATCCCTTTGTACTTTGGCTTTACTAATTTTCTCACCATTTAGAAAGTAGTCTATGCTCTTATTCTTTTTGCCAAAGTGCAAGACCTCGCACTTGCTCACGTTAAATTCCATCAGCCATTTCCTGGACCACTCTCCCAAACTGTCTAAATCATTCTGTAGCCTCCCCACTTTTTCAATACTACCTGCCTGTCCACCTAACTTCGTATCATCTGCAAACTTTCCTAGAATGCCCCCAGTCCCCTCATCCAAATCATTAATATATAATGTGAACAGCTGTGGCCCCAACACTGAATCATGCGGGAGACTGCTCGTCACCGGCTGCCACTCTGAAAAAGAAGCTTTTATCCCAACTCTCTGCCTTCTGTTAGACAGCCAATCCTCAATCCATCCCAGCAGCTCACCTCGAACACCATAGGCCCTCACCTTGCTCAGCAGCCTCCCGTGTGGCACCTTATCAAAGGCCTTTTGAAAGTCTAGATAGACCACATCCACTGGGTTTCCCTGGTCTAACCTACTTGTCACCTCTTCAAAGAATTCCAACAGGTTTGTCAGGCATGAACTCCCCTTACTAAATCCATGTTGACTTGTTCTAATCAGGCTCTGCTCTTCCAAGAATTTAGAAACCTCATCCTTAATGATGGATTCTAGAATTTTACCAACAACCGAGGTTAAGCTAATTGGCCTATAATTTTCCATCTTTTGTCTTGATCCTTTCTTGAACAAGGGGGTTACAACAGCCATCTTCCAATCATCCGCGACTTGACCTGACTCCAGTGACTCTTAAAAGATCTCAACCAATCCCTCCGCTATTTCCTCAGCCACCTTTCTCAGAACTCTAGGGTGTATCCCATCGGGGCCAGGAGATTTATCAATTTTAAGACTTTTTAACTTTTCTAGCACTATCTCTTTCGTAACGGCAACCATACTCAACTCAGCCCCGTGACGCCCTTTAATTGTTGGGATATTATTCATGTCTTCCACTGTGAAAACTGACGCAAAGTACTTGTTAAGTTCTCCTGCTATTTCCTTATCTCCCATCACTAGGCTTCCAGCATCAGTTTGAAGTGGCCCAATGGCTACTTTTGCCTGTCGTTTATTTCTTATGTACTGAAAGAAATTTTAACTATCATTTCTAATATTACTGGCTAGCCTACCTTCATATTTGATCCTCTCATTTCTTATTACGCTCTTTGTTATCCTCTGTTTGTTTTTGTATCCTTCCCAATCTTCTGATTTCCCACTGTTCTTAGCCACTTTATAGGATCTCTCTTTTTCTTTAATACATTTCCTGACTTCCTTTGTCAGCCATGGTTGTCTAATCCCTCTTCGGATAACCTTTCTTTTCTTGGAGATGAACCTCTGTATAGTGTCCTCAATTATACCCACAAACTCCTGCCATTTTTGCTCTACTGTCTTCCCGGTTAGCCTCTGCTTCCAGTCTATTTTTGTCAGTTCCTCTCTCATGCGCTCATAATTACCTTTATTTAACTGTAACACCATTACATCCGATTTTGCCTTCTCTCTTTCAAACTCCAGACTGAACTCTACCATATTATGATCGCTACTTCCTAAGGGTTGCCTTACTTTAAGATGTTTTATAGAGTCTAGTTCATTGCAAAGCACGAGGTCCAGAAGAGCCTGCTCCCTTGTGGGCTCCACGACAAGCTGTTCCTGTAAGCATTGCATGAATTCCCTTTCTTTGTATCCACTAGCAACATTATTTATCCAGTCCACCTGCATATTGAAGTCTCCCATGATCAATGTGACCATGCCTTTCTGACATGCCTTCTCTATTTCCCGGTACATGTTGCATCCCTGGTCCTGACCACTGCTAGGAGGTCTATGCACAACTCCAATTTTGTTTTTTTTTGCCTTTGTGGTTCCTCAATTCCACCCACACAGACTCCACATCATCCGACGCTACGTCGTTCAATGCCATAGATTTAATTTTGTTCTTAACTAACAAGGCAACCCCATCCCCTCTGGTCACCTCCCTGTCTTTTCGATAAGTTGGTGATTCATGGAAGATCACCACTAACGCCTCCACTACGTCTGAGCTTTCTCCCTTAGAGCTCTATGGTTTTGTCCTTCTGGTCCAGGTGATTTATCCATCTTCAGCCCATTTAGCTTTTCTACCCTGTTTGCCTTGGCAATGGGTGACGTACTGAGCTTTGACCCTTCACCCTCTTGACTTACAGGGAAATTATTTATGTCCTCAGCAATTTATTTCTTCCCCACTACTACCTGTCCGGTACCATTTTCCAGCAGCTCAATGTCCACTTTTGGCTCGCCTTTGCCCTTTATAAATCTAAATTAAATCTAACAATTTTCCTTGATTTAATTGGCAAGCTTACCCTCATATTTAATCTCTCCCTTCCATATTTATTATTTTGTTGGTCTTTGTGAATTGTCTGGTTTTCCTCTGCCCTTCGTCACACTATATGCTTGCTCTTTTGTTTTTATTCTGTCCCTGACTTCTGACACAAACACCCGATGAAGGAGTGGCACTCCGAAAGCTAGTGTACTTCCAATTTAACCTGTTGGACTATAATTTGGTGTTGTGTGATTTTTAACCTAGTCAGCCATGGTCGCTTCATTCCTCCGCCTCCCCACCCACACCCCACACCCCACCCCCACCTCCACCCCAACACCGTACCATGCTTCTTCTTTTTTTTACCTGAGGAAGAATCTCTGCCGTGTCTCCTGAATCACTGCCAGATACTCCTGTCATTGCTGTTCCACTGCTTTTCATGCTCGGCCCCTCTCCCAGTCAATTCTACCCAGCTCCTCCCTCATGCCTCTGCAGTTGCCTTTATCCAGCTGAAATACCATTATCTCTGATTCTATTTTCTCTGTCTCAAATTGCAGAATAAATTCAAACATATTTTGATCACTGCTTCCTGTGTGTTCCTTCACTTTCAGTTCTCTTAAATAGTCTGCCTCAAAACTAAATCCGGTATTGCCTGTTCCTTAGCGGGCTCCAACACAAGCTGCTCCAAAAAACCCTATCGAAGAAATTCCACAAATTATTTTTCTTGCAAAACACTACCAACCTGATTTTCCCAGTCCCCCCTCCCCCATGTATTGAAATCTCCCATGACTACTGTACTTTGCCTTTTCTATGCATCTTTTCTATCTCCTGGTGTATATTGTTCCGCAGCTCCTGACTACTTTTCAGAATCCTGAACATAACTCCAACTATGTTTTTTTTTCGATCTTTGGTGATACTCAATTCTACCCACTCTGTTTTTGTGCAATCTGACCCTACTTTAAGTCATACAGTCAGAGAATTGTACAGCATGGAAACAGATTCTTCCATGCCGACTCATCCATGCCGACCAGATATCCCAACCTAATCTAGTCCCATTTGTCAGCATTTGGACTATATCCTTCATACCCCTCCTACTTACATACCCATCCAGATGCTTTTTAAATGTTGGAATGAGACCAGTGTCTACCACTTCCTACCAAGTTGTTTCCATATACACACTACCCTGTGCATGAAAAAAACTTGCTCCTTTGGTCCCTTTTAAAACTTTCCTTTCTCAACGTAAACCTATACCCTCTAGTTCTCCCACACCCCAGGGAAAATACTTTGTATGTTTATCCCATGCGTGCCCCCTGTGATTTTCTAAATCATGATAAGGTCACCCCTTAGCCTCTGATGCTCCAGTGAAAACAGCCCCAACCTGTTCAACTTCTCCTTGTAGCTAAAGTAGTCCAATCCTGGTAACATCCTTGTAAATCTTTTCTGAATCCTTTCAAGTTTCACAACATTCTTCCAATAGAAAGGAGACCAGAGTTCTTATGATTGATTTATTTTCACTCTTACTAATAAGGCAACTGCCCTCCCCACTCCACCTGTCTTTTCGATAGGATGTATGCCCTTGAATATTCAGCTGTCAGTCCTGATCCCCTTGCAGCACGTCTCTTCCAATTTCAATCTGTACCACAAGCTCATTTACCTGGTTTCTTATACGGTATGCATTCAGATATAACACTCTCAGTCCTGTATTAACCGTCTCTCCTCTCAGTGTCATTTGTCTGTCCAGTGTGCTTGAAGTTTGATTATTTACACTTTCAATGCACTCTGTCCTATTTGTGCCTGTGCTACAGGTTTTAATAATCCCTCCTGCGTTCTGCACTGTTACGTCGTCTTTAAATTAGAGTTTTCTAATTTCCCGATAAAAGAAACCCCACCCAAACCCAAAAAAAATGTTGAAAGATCTGTCCCGCAGCCCTAGTTATGTGATTTGCTTGGACTCTGGTCCCAGCCTTGTTCAGATGAAGACCAGCCCAACAGAACAGGTCCCTTCTTCCCCAGTAATAAAATATGCTTATGCAACACAAAATACTGGGACAAAATGACTTTTCATACAGTCCAAAATCTGGCAAATACAAACAGATAAGATTGTTAAAATACACTCATTACTTGAGCTATATGAATTAAAATGTGAATTACAAAACCATGGATGTGTTGTGCAAACGTTATCAATCATTATTCTTCTCACAGCTGAGATGCTGACTTCCCCTTTGTCAGTGATCTCCCTCACTGAGATTCTCTGGTCCAGTCCCACACACAGTATCTCGGGGTGTTACCAGTTCCTGCTGCTTTCCGTCCAGTCTATTTAAGTTAATCCACCTTCTCCCTGGAACCAATCAATTGGTCTATTGGATTATGTTTAACTGTCAGCAACCCAGCTCTGTGATGTTACTCGTGATAAATGATCTGGGATAACAGCCAGTATCAGTACAGTGCTCACAGGGTATGGCACCAGACAAAGGGTTGCAGTCCAGGGGAATTTTTAAATAAAATTTCCATCTTGTGACTATTTTTCTCATGCTGTATCCTGATCTATCCAGCTTCACTCTCGTCTAACACCCGTTCCTCTTACTCAGTCTGTCACTCCACTTTCAATCGGCTCTGTTGATCTCCTTCACATTCTTTCTTTATGTGTCATTTTCTCTCTCTCTCTCTCTGTCTCTCTCTCTCTCTCTCTCTCTCTCCCCCCCCCCTCCCTCAGAGTGTCTCAAATAACTCTCTCTGCTTTCAGATAGTGCAGTTGGAGAGTTTGTGGATGTACAATGGGCTGAAATGCCTCCGTCTGTGCTGTATTAATTCTGAGGTTCTCTGTCCCACAATGAAGACTTTCAGTGCCTGGAGAAACAAGCTAGTCCTGCGAAGGACACAGTACACAATCATCCATTATCTTTTCCTGTTTTCTGACATGTAGTGTCCTGGAAATATCTGTTCAAACAAAATAGATTAAAATTCGAGCAGTTGGGAGGACATTCACCAGATAATATTGCAATCAGTATTTACGAAACAATTCCACCATCAAAATGTGGATTTGCCTAATAGCAACTCCTACCAATTAATAGCCCCTCGTTTCTGCCTTATGCTGACGTAATTTGCCTTCTGGTAATTTCTTAACTTCGACAAGGTCCTGACTTAGTCCATGCTCGTAGCTATCTCAAACCTGAGGGCGTTATGATTACTGTTTCCACAATGATCTTCCAATGAATGATCAGTCACCTGGACAGACTCATTATTTAATACGAGGTCCAGTATGGCTCCTCCTGTAGTTAGACTATCCACATACCGCTGCAAATAACGTTCTTGGATGCCCTTAACACATTCTACCCCATCTAAACTTCTTGCTCTAAGGGACTCCCAGTCAATATTGGGATGTTAAAGTCATTCACTGTGGCAACTCTTTTTTTTAATACACTTTTCCATAAACGGCCTCCATATTTGTTCCTCAATCTCTTGGTGGCTGCTGGAGGGACTACAGTATTTTCCTAACACAGTCTTGCATCCATTTTACCTTTGAGCTCTATTCATGTTGCCTCAATAGATGAGCTTTTCTGTATGTCCTCTCTAAGTGCAGATGTAACATTCTTCCTGATTAGTAATGCAAATCATCCCTTTCTTTTACCTTCCCCTCTAGCTCATATTCAACAACAAAACCCTGGAAGGTTGAGCAGCCAGTCCTGTCCCTTTTTCAACCAAGTCCCTATAACGTTTCCAACATCGCAGTCCCATGTACGGATTCAGGCTCAAAATTCATCTGTTTACCCATAATAATCCATGCATTGAAATAAATACACTTCAGCCAAACACATCAGATACTGACGTGATATTTGGTTCGAAATTCTCTGATATAAATTCTCTGCTGCTGTTTTCCGATGACAGGAGATTACAAAAGACTATCAGTAAATAAGAAAATATTGTCAACAGACAATTCGAATTTCCTCCTTTGTCACTCCAATCTGTACATTGCATTACACATGGTCCGATTTCGACACAGTACTGAATAATTATTTAACTTTAAACAACTGTCTCCAGCCACTCATTGCATATTCAACAATTATTTCTGGACATACTTGATTGATCGCTCTCTTGTCCTTGCACAAGAAATCTCTGTAATATGCACATTGTCATTATATGTACTCACCCAAGCTCCAAGTCCTGACCTGCTCTATTCCTCACATGAAACTAGTCACACTTCCGGTCGCAAGTCCCATTGTGTTCAGTGCCCTATGCTTCTGTGTTGCTTAGCTGCACTGGTTTTAGTCTCCAATTCCTCCTCAGTCACTGTATTGTAGAACTTCTGCTCTGATTCTCTCTCCCTCACCCCACCCCGCACCCCACCGCCCCCCGGACCACCCCAACCACACTAATTTAAAATCTCCTGAGTTACAATAACAAACCTGCCTACCAGGAAATTACTGCCAGTTCAGGCCCATCCCATCCTTCTTGTGTAAATACAGGGACTGCAGATACTGGAAAACAGATTCTAGATTGGAGTGGTACAAACGAACTGACTCCCACAGCTAAATGTATTACAGCTCTTCCCACCCTACCTCCTGCAAAAATGCAATCCCGTATTCCCAGTTCCTCCGCCTCCGCCACATCTCCTCACAGCAGGACTAGTTCCACCACAGAACATACCAAATGCCCTCCTTCTTTAGAGACCGCAATTTCCTTTCCCACTTAAAGATGCCCTCCAACGCATCTTGTCCACATCCCACATCTCCGCCCTGAGACCCCATCCCTCCAACTGTAAAAAGGACAGAACCCTCGTGGTGCTCACCTTCCACACTATTAACCTTCGCGTAAACCGGATCATCTGTCTAAAATGTAATATTCCTTCCCATGTATCAGGGCTTTAAGTATCACAAACCGTCCCTGCTCATCTTTCACTGGCTCTAATAATGTCCATGGAAAAGTTTTCTGGATAAGTACCGCCACTCCTCTGCTTTTATTAGTAAAGGATGAAAAGAATCAAGGGTCATAACCCCCCTGTTGTAATTTCAGGTGTTCCCCAACATCAAGATGGGTTTCCTGCAACAAAGCTATATCAACCCTTTCCCTTATAAGTCTAGAAAGCACATTTATTTCCTTTTAACAGGCGATTGACTTCCCTTAATGTTCCAGGTGCACCATTTAATAAGACACTTAGCCATATCCTATTTAAGACAATCTTGAACCCCTCAGAGTGAGAACCCTCCTTACAAGGCACCGAGCATAAGTAAATAAAGACTCACAGAATTGAAAAAAAACTATATATACAAAAACTATTCTATCATAACTATGAACAACTATTCCTACAAAGCAAACTACAAAGAAAACCAAGTATAAAACCTTGAATGGAAGACTCTTGCCCCTGCCCATAGGGGGCACTCACCCTTCCCATTACCTCCTTCACAACTCCTTCAAACCCGGACTGTGTCCCAGCCTTAGGCCAGAAATTTTAAAAAAAACAAGATGATCCTTAAATCAACAAAAAAAAGACAAAGTCAGGATGAGCACTCCACCCGTCCCTGGCTTCATGTCACACCTACTTGTGACTCAAAGAGAAGTAGAACGAACAAAATAGGGGGAGAGACAACAAAGAACATCCACAAGATTTTCCATCAGAAAATCTAGTTATTAAAATAAAGTAACAACTTATTTCAAAGTCTTTTGTCCCCTTGCCAAAAAGGAAATTATTAGGGAGAAAGAAAGGATGAAAAAAGGAAGGAAAAGCATGGGGAAAGATACAAAAGAGAACAAACATTAACCGCATTTTTCAGGCCAATCCATCTATTTTAAAGTGTCCACAAACTTTTTTGCCTTAGCCTGACTCAAATGTATAAACTGAGTCCTCATGGCTGAAACGAAGTACTGCAGGGTATATCATCGAGTATTGGATGCACAGGTTCCTCAGCCTCTTTTTAACTTCATCGGAGGATTTCCTCTTTTGATTAACAGCTGAAGAAAAATCCTGGAAAAACATGATTTTTGCCCCCTTGTACAGCAGCGGATGTTTTCCCACGGACCTGGAAGCGTCTATGACTTATTGCTTGTTTTTATATGAATAGAAGTACACTAGGACCGAACGGGAGCGCTGCACGGGCCCTGACCTGTGCACTGTAACTGAATAAGGCGATGGAGATGAACTTCATGCTCAGGGAGACACGAAGAAAGAATGCACTTAATATGGGGAATGGTCATCTGCCTGAATGAGAATGAGCTGAAGGCATACAGGAAAGAGTCAGATGAAGGGACTTACCTTTCCTTTTGTTCTTCCCTCACGAAATGTGTACAGCCCTGGTCAGGCCAACATGCTTTGCCGATCTTGTATGGAGTGGCTGGTTCAGCTGATCCACAGGACAGTAAATAGTAAAATACATTGCTGTGGGTTTGCAGTCACATAGAGATCTGACCAGGGAAGGATGACTCATTGCCTTCTCGAAAGGACATGAGACAAGCAGCTGGACTTTTGATAATTAATGATGACGGCTTCATTTCAATGTCACCAATTTCCTTCATGTGATGTATCAACAGATTATTGTTCAGTGTCTCCTGCCATTGTATAGAACTTAGAACAGTACAACACAGAATAGGCCATTCAGCCCATGATGTTGTGCCGATAATTAAACAGAATTAAACAGATATACACAGAAACACACACACACCACCCTCCACCACCACCCTGTCTCCTGCCATTAAGCCGATGTACACACACACACACACACACACAAACACACCCAAAGTGGTGTTTCTAATACAGAGATAGATACTTCTTTATTAAAACATGAATCCAGAGTTACGGTGAGAAGGCGGGAGAATTGTGTTAAGAAACATGTCAGGCAGCACCGAACAGCAAAGTAGAGTTGATGGGTGAAATGGCCATATTTCCATTTCCTCTGCTGTGTGGTCTTAAGATGTCAGGAATATTTTCCCAATGGTGCAATGGAGGCTGACATTAATCAATATTTTACTGGACAGTCAATGCGACTGTGGGATAGGTTTGAGGGACTGAATGGTCTTTGACTCCTCCCATTTGTTTTGCCCTTATTTCTGAAAAGAGGAGGTAACTTGCTGTGAGGTTAACACACTTTAAAATTAAAGGGTCTCCCATTAATATTTGAGATAACGTTGTTCCATTCTCATTCAGACTGTGCGATCTATAGCGCTGTCATCCCAAGGGAACAGTGAAGACTGGATCATTGAAGATATTCAAGGCTGACCTTAAGTGATCTTTGATGGACAGAAGAGTCAATATTTAGTGGGAACAGACAGGAAGGTGGTGGCCAGCTGCAGTCAGACCAGCCATGATGCTTCTACATTGTGCAGCAGGCTGGAGGGGCCGAATGGTCTACTGCTGCACCTATCTCACGTGTGGCCCTCCCAGTTCACATCTCGAGGCTGTTACAGAGAGAGAGAGGAAGACCCCTTTCCGCCAGTCAGAATCGTTGTAATGAGTCAGGAGGAGGCAACTCTGTCCCTCTATGGAGTTACACAGGAATAGAATATAGTCATTCAACACATTGACTAAATTACACCGCACAGCAGAAGGCCATACAACCTTTCTGGGCACTTACACTGGAACAAGGGAGACCTGGTTAGCTAACCTGAAATACAGATTTAAGATAATTACTTGTTTTCAGGTTGGAAACCTGTAACTAGTAGAATTCTTCAAGGATCAGTGTGAGTTTATCAACAGTATATACTGTAGTTTAATGCCTTGAATGAAGAGGCTGAATATACTGGAGCTCAATTTGCTCATACACCAGGATAAACATTCAATAAGATGTTAAGTGGAGACAAAGCATCCGCAATAGGATGCAGATAGGGGAGGGCAGTGAGTAAATTTGCGACAAAATAAATATCAGTACGATGTGGGTGACTGGAATTTTGTGTTTTGGGAAAATGGCAAAACAGCAGCAAATAATTTAAATGGAGAGAAAATGGAGAACTTGGTGGTACAGAGGGATTTGTGTGTATTAGCACATGAAGCTAAATCAAGTTACTGTGAAGATGCAGCAACTGATTTGGAATGGAAAAGGAACTATGCTGTTTCATGCAAGGGGCTGAGGTTTGATCTTAGTGATGTTTTCCTGCATCAGTATAGGGCATTGCTGAGACCACATCTGATGTATTGTTTGAAGTTCTAATCCCCAAAACTGAAAAAATGCTAAACGGTTTTCAAATTTTTCAAAGATGTTTCTCTTTACTCGGCCTAGTGATGTATGCATTATGTCATGAAGGATTAACAGTATAGGCCTGAGAATGAGAGATATTCTTATTGACCATATACGATCATGAGCAGCGAATAGCTGGCGAATGCCTGATGGATATTTCCTCTTGTGTGGGAGAAAAAAAACTGGGGATGTAATTTGAGAATAAGCTAGGTTCTGAGGAAAGGTCACTAGACCAGAAACGTTAACTGTCATTTCTTTTCAGACATGCTGATAGACCTGCTGAGCTTTTCCAGAAATTTCTGTATTTGTTTAAGACAAGACATTCATTTTAATGAAGATATTGTGAATAAATTAAATATCTTATTTTTATATTACGTGGGTACATATAAACACATCTTCGAATCAAAAAGAGAGTAATTATTTATTAATGAAATGAGTCTGTGTACGACAGCAGCAATGATGCACCTGCAAGGATCAGGGAATGTGATGGAGCCATAATGTTCAGACAACGTTCAAGGAGAGCACACATAGTCCAGTCTGAGTTCTGATAACATTATTGATTCAACTTCGGATTGGAAAATGAAACCTACCTGAGAAGGAACACTCTGTTCCTCCCTTTCTCTTTCCCTGTCCCTCATCACGTGCGAGCTAAAAAAAAAAAGCCAGTCTCACTGGGGTGGGGGAGCAGCCAGAAGTCATGGTGCACGTTGGTACAAAATGACAGAGGTAGAAACAGTGAAGAGGTCCTGCAGAGTGATTGCAGAGAGCTAGGAAAAAGGATGCAAGCCAGGACGATGACAGTGGTAATATTCGTTGTACGTCCAGTGCTATGTACTAGTGAGGGTAAGAACAGGTCGTTATGGCAGATGAATGCGCGGCTAAAGAATTTGGGCAGGGTAGGTATATAGATCTTTACATTATTAAGAAGTTTTGTGGGGCAGAGGTGACCTGTTCAAGGGGGCTGGGTTCTACGTGAATTGGAGGGAGGGGGCAATATCCTGGCAGGGAGGATTGCGGATGCTACAAGGAAGGGTTTAAACTAGATTGGCTGGGTTTGGGGGTAGTATGGGATCATCAACAGCAGGGTGACAAGTGTGAGGCTGGAAGGAGATGCAGTAATTAGAAACAGTAAAGTGAAGAAACAGGTCAGGCTGGAACATGACACAGAGCAAGGAATGCCTATGGATTAAATTACATCTGTTACAATGCAAGACGGCTGCCTGATAAGGCCCATGAGCTCAGGGCATGGATAAGTACGTGGGACTGGGATGTTATAGCCATTACAGAAACATGACTAAGGGAGTGATAGGGCTGGCAGCTTAATGCACCAGGGTACAGCTGCTTTAGGTGGGATAGTGGTGGTGGGAGGAGCGGAGGGTGAGTTGCATTTTTGATTAAGGCTAGTATCACAGCCGTGTTCAGAGATGAAATACCTGGACGATCATCCAGTGTGGCTTTGTGTGTGGAGCTAAGAAATAAGAAGGGGATAATGACATTATTGGGGTTGTACTATAGACCCCCAAATAGTCAATGGGAGTTAGAGGAACAAAATATGTAGAGATTTGGGACACTTGCAGGGGCAATAGAATTCTCATAGTAGGAGATTTTAAATTTATGAATATAGACTGGGACTGACAAAACTAAGGGCTTAGATGGTGTGAATGTATTAAGTGTGTTGAGAAAACTTTCCTCATGAAGTATGGAGAAGGTCCTGTTCGGAAATTGGCAAACTCGACCGACTCTTGGGAAATAGAGCGGGACAGGAGATGGAGGTGACAGTGGGAGAGCAATTTGAGACCCGTGACATAGTTCTATTAATCTTTAAATAGTTATGGAGAGAAACAAACCGGTACACAGTGCACGTTCTAACTTTGGGCAAGGTCAATGTTGATGGAATTAGACAGGAACTTTCAGAGGTTGTTCGGAGCAATTTGATTGCAGGCCAAAGGACCTCCAACAACTGGGAGGCTTTGAAAAGGGAATGAATGGAGTTCAAGGTTTATATGTTACTATGGGGGTGAAGGGCAAGGCTGGCATGAGGAGGTAGCCCTGGAAGACAAGAGATACTCAAGAGGTGTGGCTCAGGTCCAGGCAGATGGGATTAAAGGAATCTCTGGAGATATACAGGGGATACAGGAGTTTACTGAAGAAGGATCCCAGGAGGGTGAAAAGAAGGCACGAGATAGCCTTGGCTGAGAAGATCAGGATGAATCCAAACAGGTTGTTTATGTTTATTAAAGAAAAGAAAATAACCGCAGTGAGAAGACAACCCCTCAAGGACTAAAGTGGATATGTATATGCAGAACCAAAGGAAATTCTCAATGTTCTCAATGAATATTTCTCCTCTGTGTTTAACGTGTAGAAATACTTGAAGACTTGGTATGGGATCTTAGGGAAGTTTGTGGTGATATCTTGGGGCCTGGCTATATCACAGTAGAGGAGGTGCTGCATGTATGAGAATGTAGGAAGGTGAATAAAAATCTTGGTTCTCGCCAGATGTATCAAAGAACACAGCAGGAGGATAGAGAAGAAACTACAGGGACCCTGGCTGATATTTTGGCATCATCATTAGCTACAGGTGAGGTCCCAGAAGACTGGAGGGTAGCGAATGCTGTGCCTTTATTCAAGAACGGAAGGAAAGAAATACCTGGGAAATATAGACCAGTAAGCCTAATATGATTTGCTGATGACAGTGAGGGAAGTTTTCAGAAATTGCAGCAGGACCATGATTAGCTGGGGAAGTGGGCTGAGAAATAGGGAAACGTAGTTTAATATAGGTAAGTGTTAGTTTTGCCTTTTGGAAAGTCAAATCAAGGCAGGAATTTCATTGTGAATGGTATGACTTTAAATTTGTAGTGGAACAGAGGGACCTTGGAGTACAGGTGCATGGTTATTTGAAAGTAAAATCACAGGGAGACAGGGAAGTGAAGAAGGCTTTTGGCAACTAGCCTTCATCAGTCAGGGCATTGAGTATCGAAGTTGGGAAGTTATGTTGCACGTTTCAGGACGAGGCCGCACTTGCAGTGTTGTGTTCAGGTTTGGTCACTTTGCTGTTGGAAGGATTTTATTAAACTGGAAAGATTGCAGGCGAAATTTACAAGGTTGTTGATATGACCCAACAGCCTAAGTTACAGAGAGAGGTTGGACAAGGAAGGACAATTTTCTTTAGAGCGAAAGAGACTGAAAGGGTGGGGGGGGGGGGCGGGGTTGTGGTGTGGGGGTGGGTTCTTAAAAAAAATCTGTACAAAATCATGAGAGGCATGGATATACTGAATTAACTCAGTCTTTTTTTCCCAGAGTTTTGGAATCGAGGACTGGAGTGTATCAGTTTACGTTTAGAGGGGGAAAAAATTAAAGAGACCAAGAGAGGCAAACTTTACCCAGAAGGTGGTATGTATATGGAATGAGCTGTCAGTGGAAGTAGTTCAGGCATTTACATTAACAATATTTAAAAGGCATTTGGACAAATGTATGGATAGGAAAGGTTCAGAAGCATATGAGCCAAGTGCAGAGAAATAGTTTTAGCGTGGACATTTATATCAGCATGGACCAATTTGGGTTAAAGGGCCTGTCTCCATGCTGTAGGACTCTCTGACTCTTCAAATAGGATAACATTTGGGCCAAAATCTCATTTTTCCTTTTGTCATGAGTTCCAGAAATATTTGGACAAAGTTCTTTCAAATTAACATCGCAGACATTTTCATTTCCAGTTTGTTTTCAAACGTGTGTGTGTGTGTGTGTGTGTGTGTGTGTGTTTGTGCCTCAGTATTTTCAAAAGGGAAATACCAATGTTCATATTTGCAATATTCAGTCATCATTCTTCTTTCCATCATAGTTTGAGTAACTTTGTTTTAGTCGTAAACGTTTTGTTGGAGCAGATTAAAGAAATCTGTCTGACTTGTTCTTTACACTGACCCTGACAGTCTCTGAGAACTATAACAATGGCCATATCACCAACATAATTATAATTGTTTTGTGACCAGTGGAGGATTGGGACTAGAAAAGGGAACAGTGATCCAAAAACACAATTAAATATCGACTCAGTGACCCTAACATCAGTGTAGTGTAGGTTGTTGAGGGGTATCTGAGGGATAGGATTTACGTGCATTGAGAAAGACAAGAATTAGTATGGGGTATTCAACATGGCTTTGTACGATGGAGATCATGTCTCATTAATGTGATTGAGTATTTTGAGAATGTGACACAGAATATTGAAGAAGGCACTGTGGCATAATTTGTTTACACTGGCTTCAGCGAGGCATTTAATATGGTTCCTCATCGCAAGCAGGTTAGGTCACATGGAATCCAGGGAATGTTAACTAATTGGATACGAAAACGTGTCTTGAAGATAACGAATTGTTTTCCAGACTGAGGCCGGTGGAGTGCTGAAAGAATCAGTGCTGAGCTCACTGCTTTTCATCATGGATGTAAATGACTAGGATGTGAATATCAAAGGCCTGGTTAGTAATTTTCCAGATAACATCAACAAAGTGGTGCAGCAGATTAAGATTAACTCAGAGTGCAGTGGCATCCTTGACCCCATCAAAGTCTCAAGGACTGGCAGATGGAGTTTAACTTAGACATTTGTGAGGTTTTGCATTTTCAGTAAGTTCAGTCATGTTGTGCACTGGAGAATGTTGCCGAACAAAGAGACCTACGGGTTCAGGTTCACAGTTCCTTGAAAGTGGTGTCGCAGATAGACAGGGTGGTGAAGAACATGTTTGATATGCTTGCCTTAATCGGTCAGAACATTGAGTACAGGAGTTACTGTGACATGTTAACCCTGGACAGGACACTGGTGAGGCCACTTTAAGAATACTGTGCACAATTCAATTGGCTCTCCTGATGGGAGAATGTTGAGAGGACGCAGAAAATGTTTACAATGATTTTCCAGTACTGGAGGGTTTGAGCTTCATGGAGAGGATGAACAAGTTGAGGCCTCTTCCCCTGAACTGGCGGAGGGTGAATGGTGACATGAAATTATTACTTCAAATCCTGAGGGGCATGGATAATGTATTTTTCCCAGGATAGGGAGTCCAGAAATATACGGCATAGGTTGAAGGTTTGGGGGAAAGATTTAGAGCGGACCTTAGCAGTTACATTTCCATGCAGAAGGTGGTGCGTGTACAGAAAGTGCTGTCAGAGAATATGTTGATAGCGGGTCCAATTACACGTTTAAAATACATATGGATAGGTCCATAAATAAGAATGTTTCAGAGGGATATGGAGAAAATGATGGCAAATGGGGCTAGATATGTTTGGGATAACTGGTTGGCATGGATAATCTGGAAAAAAATTATCTGTTCCACGCTGTATGACTCTCTGATTCTGTCACAGGGATGGGGGAAATTCTAAAAGGGCTTTTCAAGTGGGAATTTTCTTCCCCAGAAGTGTAACATTCCTCTTTGTTTACATTTATTCAAATCTGAGTTAGTAGAGAAGTAATAATGGGATAAAAACAGGAAGGTGGGGCTGAGTCCACAACCTGATCAGCCACAATCTTATTGTCTGGTGGAGAAGCCTCAAAGTGTCTAATGACCCACTCCTGCTCCTCAGTCCCATATCTCTGTGTTCCATTCAGCCGCTCAAACCTACTAGACAGGAACAGTTGATGTCTTACTGCTATAACCTAGTACACAGAAACAAGTGAGATCATTCAGTCCCTGAAGACTGCTTCACACGGTTTGGGAGATTTGGAAAATACAATTGGAAAACTCAGACTGGATATGAAAGGTGCCCCTCATATCTTTTTACATAGCTTCCCCTCTCTGTAACTTGTGTCCCATTTGTTGTTCATGTTATAGACCCAGATTCACTGTGAATACAGCCCCCAGACCTCACCTAGAGATGGCTCACAGAATCCTCTGGTCTCCCTGACTGCAATATTCAAAAACAGGCCTTCCACGAAAGTAACATCTACTCACTTTCCAATAACAGAATGGGAGTACATCAGAAACAGGAGCAAATCATTCAAACCCCAACCCTGCCTTGCCCTTCACTAAGATCATGGCTGATCTGCTCTAGGTCGCAAATCCTCTTTAATGTCCGATTCCTCATAGCCCTCACCTCTCTGACAGGTCAAAATTCATCTACCCCACTCTTTAAATGGTTTCATAGAAGATAGAACATAGAACATTACAGCACAGTACAGGCTCCTCTGCCCTCGATGTTGCATCGACCTTTTATCCTACTCTCAGATCAGACTAGCCTACATACACTACATTATACTATCCTCCCATGTGCCCATGTAAGAGTCGCTTACATGTCCCTAATATACCTGACTAAATACCACTGCTGGCAGTGCATTTCATGCACCCACTGCTCTGTGTGTAAGGAACTAACCTCTGAGATCTCCTTGAAAAAAACTTAGCTCCACATGATGCCTCCTCCTGACAGCCATTTCTGCTTTGGGAAAAAAGTCTCTGGCTATCATATATAGTTCTCAAGAACACGGGGAAGCTATTTAGCACATGAAACTATTGGACAGGATGTGTGGTAGGTCATTCAGTCTCCCCTGCCTATTACATAGGAAGAGAAGTAATCTGCTCACTCCCACACGTCACTTACACGGGATCAGAAAGAGACCATTTCATACCCAGAGTCACTTACAAAGGAACGGGAAGACGTCATTCAGCTTCCCCAGTCACTAATGCAGGAACAGGAAGAGTCAGAGATGCTCCAACATGACAAACAAATGGAGCAGTGACTGAACAGATGGACTGTTCCAACCTGGTCCACATGGCTTAATTACTCATGCTAACTATGTGCTATTTTAACATGGTTTTCTGGCAGTAGGAATGATGCCATCTTTATTAATCATTCTCCAAGATATCTTCCATGTTCAAAAAAAGCAGACCCATGGTCTCTATGGAGCTCAGAAGCTGGTGCAGAATTGTTAACTATTTCAGAATGAAGGTATTGTGACTCCTGACAGGATTGTGTACAAAGTGACATTCAATACAGTGTCACACAGTAACTGTGCATTCAAGTGTCCAGAGTTCATTCAGAGCCTGTACCTTTCTGTCAATCGAAATGGGGGCTCTGCAGGGGCATATCAACTTTTGAGAATCGAACACCCAATGAATAGTGTGGAATGTTGACACTATTCAGCTGTTTGGGATGTAATGCGTGTCCGTCCATAACCATCAAGTTTCAACTTCTTATTCTCTCTCAGCGCTCCAAATTAAACACATAGATCCTGCACTCTCTCCTCATGGTAGTATCATGCCAGGGTTTAGTCTGGTGAAACTCCTTTGCACTCTCTCTGTGACAAAAAGATCATTATTTATAAAACAGACCAAATCAGTACACAATGCACCAAATACTCTCTCAACAAAACACTACCATTGGGAAAGATATACCAACTCTGGTGTTCCAATCATTTTGCATGAAGAGCCACATCACTTACTTCCTGCAACGTTGGTGAGTTATGACCAAGGTCATCCAGGTCCTCTTCAAAAACAGCATTTCCCGATCTCTCAGCATTGAAAAAAAACATAAATGTGAATAAAGGTATTTGTTCACATCTGATTCAGTTTTTATACCTTGTGAACAGCTATTCTCCAAACACTGATCCATCTGATACCCAACAAGCCTTCAGTCCAGAGAAAGGTCCTACTCCCTTCATTATCTCCAATGTCCAATTTTTAATCCATGTAGTATATATTTCACACCTATATACCCAAGGAATTTCACATTCCCCACTCAACTGCATTCAACTATGTCAAACGTCGGCTGAAAATTTAAATACTCCATTCCCATTGATTCTCAATTTTTGATGTCACGCCGGACAATCTCCACAAATTCCAGCAAGTTTATCAAAGATCATTTCCCTTTCCTGAATCTAGGCCGACTCTACTAAAACTGATCACTATTCTCCAAGCGTCTAGCTGTCACATTCCTTATCAAAGGTTACAATATTTTTCTCACAGCTGATATCAAGCTATTTAGTTTTCTGTTTGTCCTCTCCATCCTGTCTTAAATATTTAAGTTTACAACAGCTGCTTTCTAGTCTGCGGGATCCTTTCCAGAATCTAACCAGCTTTGAAAAATGCTCAGTAATTATTTCACTAGCTCTATTGCCACCTCCTCAATATTCTGGGATGCAGCTCATCAGATTCAGTAACTAATGAAACTTCAATTCAATTAGATTTTCAAAAACATTCTCTTCATTAATTCTAATTTCCTGCAGTTTCTCATTTTTACAGGTCCCCGTTCCCTAATATTTATGGATGTTATTTTCTACACCTATCCCTGTGGAGATGGAACCAATGAATCCTCTCAGCAGGCAGATGGCTTCTGTCAGCTCGTGAATACATCAGAGGACTGCACTTCAGAGATGGTGGATACATTACCCACTCCTGCCTCGAAAGTTCCAGAATCAATCAAATTCACTCCATGGTGAGAGTCAGTACAGTCCTGTCCCTGGTGTGAGGCTACTGGTTATACAGAAGGACGGGACACAGTTCAGTGACCACCTCATTTTGAAACAAACTGGTTTCGCACTTTACACTTGGAATGGATCCAGCTTAGACAAATGTTCCTGGAAATCGCAGGGAGGAATGTGCAGTGCCCAGCCCGACCCTGTTTACACAGCTTACCTTCTCTGTAGTCTCAGATCCATTTGTTTACCATGGACCCGGATGCACTGAAAATACACTGTCCAGAGTGGGGTCAACGGGCCCTCGGGTCTCCCTGAATGAACGCAGCAACTGACAATACAAACGTGAGAACACCATCCACCGAAACTCCAATGACTTTCCGATGACAGCAGCAACTCAATTCCCCACATTCATGGTGCAACCATTCAGTGTTGAAAATGCCTCTGTCTCCTCAGTTTCTCTTCCTAGCTGAGAAACCCGTTGCATCTCTGCACAGTCCCACAGTAACAGTTCCACTTTCCAAACCAGCAGTTGACAGTGTAATATTGTTAATTATATTAGATTACTTACAGTGTGGAAACAGGCCCTTCGGCCCAACAAGTCCACACCGACCCGCCGAAGCACAACCCACCCATACCCCTACATTTATCCCCAACCTAACACTACGGGCAATTTAGCATGACCAATTCACCTGACCCGCACATCTTTGGACTGTGGGAGGAAACCGGAGCACCCGGACGAAACCCACGCACACACGGGGAGAACGTGCAAACTCCACACAGTCAGTCGCCTGAGGCGGGAATTGAACATGGGTCCCTGGCGCTGTGAGGCAGCAGTGCTCACTACTGTGCCACCGTGTTTATCTTTATCTCAGCACTAGTATTGCCGATGGAGTTGATCACCACACTCAGAGAAGAGACACACGGAGAACAATACTCAATTCAAGCAGGGACATCCCGAAATGGATGTGATATTCAGTAATATGGGAAAAGGGGAAATGTTCGAAAAACCTCCCATCCTATTTTCTTTCCAGTCCATCATCAGCAATCCTCTCGTTTGAGTTTCCTTTCTCTCTCTCTCTCTCTCTCTCTCTCTGTCTCTCTCTCTCTCTCTCTCTCTCTCTGTCTCTCTCTCTCCCTCTTGCTGGACATTTCTCCAAACATTCAACACAAACCTCCCATTCACCCTTCCAACCTCCCTGACATAATTAATTTTCTTAATTAGTTGCATTTAGTTTTGATATGTTCAATGAACTCGAGAATTTATTTGTTTTTTCTCCAGTCCAACAGACAGCCATACTTGCTGAGAATCTTCAAGACTCTTTCAGACGCCGGATAATGGTATTTCAGAACTCCAGCATCCACGTTTCTATGGTAATGTCACCTTTAATGTTGTTGTTTCCCGGGATGCCAGCATCACTGGCAAGGGCAGAGTTCGTTAGCCATCAGTAACTGCCCTTGACCACGCAGACATTTGTGAAGGCAATATGTAGCCAATTACATTGTTGTGGGTCTGAAATCACGTTTAGTCCAAACAGGGCAAAACCTTCAAGTTTCTTTACCAAAGGTTATCATTAAAATAAGAAAAGAAATCCTGATGGTTTATGTATGCCATGAGTGAAATTAGGTTTCATTCCAACTTTTGTCATTCGAATTTAAGTTTAGACATCGGTGTGGTAGAATTTCAAACAATGATTTTGGAGTCATAACCGATGCCTCTGAATTACATGGTCAATGACACTACTACTCTGATACAGAGTCCCTGTTGTGAAGTAACTGTAGAGACAAGAAGAAGCTTGTGGTCAAAATATTTGTAACAGGAAGAGTGGTCAGAAGAGAACTGGAGCCGTAAAATTTGTTATTAACGAAAGGGTAGATGATAGCTAATTCAGCAACGGCACTGTAGCATAACTGGAGACTGTGGTGTCGGCAGATTTGATGACAGAGAGAATACACAGACATAAAACAGCTCAGGGTAAAAAGGACAATCAAGGTTCCGAACAGTCTTGTTCCTTATATGTTTGTGAGTAAGGTATTTGGAAATGCATGCAAAGGAAGTGGAATTTGTGACTGAAAGTTGTTATATTTGTTAAATATAATTAACTGGAATAGCAATAACCTTCAACATCGTTTATAGAATTGACAGAGATAGGCTTACCAGGAACACCAATAATAGCGAGGATGGGATAGTACCCAGCTTGAATAATCATCAGTACAGCTTGTATCCGCAACTCCAACCATGGCCAATCCCGTGAAAGATAGTAAAGACCCAAGGATAAACTCTTGTCCATAGTTGAGGCATTCCAGTCTAATGGTGTCAGACTCTGTTCCATTGTTGGAACATTCTAATGTTTTCAGATTCTAATTTCTCCCTCTCTCTGTAGCTGCTGGTCCCAATCGTGTTGAGGATGATGTTGCCCCAAATACTATGGCATAACAAGTTGAAAGAATCCACTAAATATGGAAGAGGGAAACCCTCCAGTGACCCAGTTAGATCCAGGAAGACACAGTCACAGTCACAGTCACTGAACAAACAGCTCCAGTTAACTCCTTTTACGATAACCCTGATATAACACAATAATACTTGGTGTGGGTGGGATGTTGACATCGCTGACTATTGGATGAATGGCATATCTCCAGTTATAAAAATAGAGATGAGGGAGAGAGATGATGCTTTCTTTTCGCAAGCTTGATGATTCTACTGTGTTTTGGCAATACTGTGTTTGCTGAGGTCCCGAGGCCGTCTGTCTCTGATCAGCAGGCCAGCTGCATCCTTTCGTTTGATTTATTTCTGTTTAATTTGGCATTTACCTTCCATAATTAAACTGGTTAGGTTGGGTTATGCATTTTTGAAAGGTTCCGACAGTGCCATAGACAGTGTAGATCCGGCCCATTCTTTGTGGTCCTTGCAACCAAATAGCGTTTTAATAAATTGTGTTTTGCTTAATTTGATTTTTTTGACCCAGCGAATTGTATATGAAACACAGCACCTCACATTTAGCTTTAAAATATTTTTTTAAAAACATGTTCGTTCCAAGGTCACCTTCTCCATGTCCATAACAAGAGCGACAGATATTCACGTTTTACTTGGGTAATTACTTAATGGACAACATGTTGCAGAAATATGGGGTTAAATGGCGGAATGGGCCGAGCTGGAGGAGTGATAGTTAAATCAGGAATTATATCGGATACTCAATCCACATCACAGATCATGCCCACACATGTATAAGCCCAGATGAGATATCTGTTCATCAGTAAGCGTAGACCAGGCCAGTGTATTGCTCAACAGTACGTCCTGGATCGAACAATGTTCAGAGCTCACCAGTCCACTTCTTATCCGTCCAAAAGTGCATTGACATATAAACCTGCACAGCACACAAGTGCATTGTTCTATAAACGTGGACTGGGTATCTTTCCAGCCTTGGGAGCTGTGCAGTGAATAGCAATGAAGTTATCAGTTAATCTAGAACAATTACCTTACCAGCATGTACAGCTGTCTGCACCAACCACTGCATTGCTGAGTAACACTGTGTTAGATCATTGCCCTACGTGGGGAAACTTGCAGCCCATGCTGGAAATGACAGGATGTGCAGCTCCCATCCATTTCCAGATCCATAATCTCCATTGTGCCATGAGAAGGGAGTGCTGTGGGTGTGAAACTCACCGCCAAAAAGTAGCCATGAATCAGATGAAATGCCGGCAAATGGGAGGATCTTGGTAAAAGAGAGGGAGAGATTGAGAGAGAATTTCTGAGAAGCATCTGAGAGTAGGTTTAAAAACTGTGAAATGAGAACATTTCGACAACATCTTGCAATATGGGTCACTGTTTCCATGAATGATGGGTGAACAGGATATTGGTGTAAGTTAAGATGGTGGAGAGTTTTGGATGAGTATTTGTTCTGCAGCTTTAGAACTGGGAGCAGGGTCGGCACAGTCTTTGACTCATTGGGCTGAATCTAACAATAGTTTGTCTCAGTGCCATTTTGATTGAGTCTGACAGACGGATTGTCTGCACGAGGCTGAGTTAGTTTCCTGGTGCTATCTTATTGAACTCACCTCATTAACCACCCTCCCCACTCCATGGTGTTCCTCTCATTCAATACCAGCCCGATTCTCCCAACCATCACGGCTGGAGGTACTCACCATCGCCCAGATGTCCCTGGATATTCCACGGTCCCTGGCACTGGTTCTAACTTTAAAAGGCCAAGGGACACACAGTTGAGCTTTCTCAGTTTGGAGCTGCCCTATACAGTTTATCCCGAGCATGGCAGATAAGCTGCAATTACACCGTGGTTTGTCGATGGGGCACCGAGGCCCTGGGTGGATGGGCTTGTACAGAGGGGGACCATTCTCTTCACAAAGGGGGGGCACATCACCACACCCACCTAGCATGGTCTGAGCTCACCACCCAGCTGAGTGCAATATATGGGGTCTGAAGAAATGTACAGCAATACAGGACAAACATCAATAACCTTCCACGTTCTGGCAGGAATAGGGTCACGATATTCTCTCTGCTCCCTTACACTCATTATACATCTCATATAGCACCTACCCCCAAATAAGGCTCCATCACTCTCACTACTGCATGCAGCACCTTCTCTCTCTCTCGCTCTCTCTCACTTATGAATGCCCTTACATGTTTAGAAAATGTTCTGGAGAATGCTGTTTCTACAATTCTCTGGATGATGTCGTTTGTACAATGATCCAGATAATTTTCAAAATAATTTCCAACTTCAGCAAAATGTTCATCCCCCAGTGTGTTACACATCAGGGGAAGGAGCAGAGTTGGCTTTTTTTTTAAATACTCAGGATGAAAGTGCATCATGGGGCCATTAAGCTTCACAAATATGCTCCATTATCCAGATAAAGGTAGCGCCTAAACATTTGAAGACACTCTCTCTTATTGAAAACAGACGCCACTTTGGAGGTTCTCCAGTTTTGCTGGAAGACTCCACTAATCCAGAGTTATAGAATATTTCACACCATGCCACCAGTCACTGTAACCACTTCTATTAAAACCAGCTATGAATTGCTGATGACTTGTTTACCCTTGGTCTTATCTGTTTGAGAAATGCTTTGTTCGTTTTGTTAGACACAGTGCAAGAACTTCCATCCAACTACAATTCTGTTTATAATATTGAAACTCATTTTGACTTCCCCTGTGAGGAACGATGTAAAATACTGTTTTAAATTCTCTGCCTGTTCCCTGAAACCAATTCTCCAGTCACATCCTACAAATGTCCCACATATAATTTCCTGCCTTTCTTCCAAGGGTCACAGGCACTCATCATGAATGTTTTTATTAATCGATATAGAAAAATTATTGGGGCTAGTTTTTAAAAAAAATATTTATTGCCAGTTTGGAATAGTTTTCTTTATATTTTGCTTTATACTGTCAGTCCGGATGAATTGATCTCAGTCCGAGCCCAGAGTGGGGTTCAACAATCGGTAACTTTATTGAAGTATGTAACGCTGGCGGAGACCAACCGAGGTTTGAATCTCGATCGCTCTAACGTTTCCCGTGCGATGTTACAAGTTATATACTTCATGAGTCAGGATGTAGGAGAACGGGTATGAATGAGTGTGAATGGTGGTACTCATGGCTGGAGTATGTGTGAATGTCCAGCTTCCTGCCATCCTCGGAGAGTCGGCAACATACACAAAAGGTGTGCTGTTTATCTTTATCTGAATGGTTCCGGGTGCTGTCTGTTCGTCTCTCCGTGAGGGCTGGAGGCTAGCACCCACCTTTGTTACTTCTAAAGTGTCTGCTAGGTTCATCCTGTTCGTTTGCTATTTGCTTTTGTGTAGGGTTTTATGGGTGTGAGTCAGTTGGGACCTTGTTGAGATTATAAGGTGGGTTTCAATCTGTGAGTCATGACCATTGTCTGGAGTCCTGACGAGTGTCTGGTCTGGTGTGTATTTGGATCTGTCTTTGGGTCCCCTTCTCCCGATCACGTGGTCGGGCTGGCAGCTGCTGCCTTAAAATGAATTCTGTTTGCCTTAAAATGGATACTGCTGGCTTAAAATGTATCCTGCTGGTTTTCCCGATGTGGGCCTGGCTCCACCGTAAACATGGGGCGGTTTATGCCCGCCTTCAGTCCCCACTTTCGGCAAAGGGTTGGCCACGTCCACACCCCCGAAGCCGACATCTTAAAAGCTGCTACCCCGCCCGCTACATTCCGCTGGCTGTAATGCTGCAGTCATGGGGCCTTTGGATAGTCCCGGGAGATGGTTACATTAGTTCGAGCTCTGTGAGCTCGTGGGGTCTGATTACTCGCCAGGAGTCTATGGCGTGGAGCATGGCCTTTCTGACCTTTCATTTTTTATGTTGACAGCATGAGTGACATGCCAACAGGAGCCAGGCCAGAGCTAGCTGTAACTGTACCCCCACGATGGCATGGGAGATGATTCTGACCCAGTGGTGTATGTTGACATTTAGGCCCCAGTTCCAAACCCTCTGGGCCAAGCCCTGGGTGTGCAGAGCTGTCTCTGAACCTTCCTCTAGGTATTTGATATGGGCTTGTAATTGATGGTATAATTTTACTGAGTGTCCCACCCGGGTCGTAAGTTCTCGCAAGACCTCGGCCAAATGCGAGATGGGGGCTTGTTCGGGCTCCTGGTTCTCCCTAAGGGTGTTTTTGAATTTTTCGGTGGCCTATATAGACTCGGGGTCCCGACGTCGGACCTCCGAGATATGGGCTTCTCCAATCGTCACTGGACGCCTAGGGCTAAAGCAGAACTCGTGCTGGGGAATCGGGCATTGCAGTCCGTTGAACCAGAAAGATGTTTCAAGGGTAGAGACACAATATTGTCCCCTGCCACCATACAACGCCAAAGTGAAGTGGTGGCCCGGACCCCACTACCAGGGATATATTTCCCTCCCCTATCAGCGTTCTGCAAAGACCACTCCCTTCGTGACTCTCTCGTCAGGTCCACACACCCCCCCCCCCCCACCAACCCAACCTCCACTCCCGGCACCTTGCCCTGCAACCGCAGGAAATGCAAAACTTGCGCCCACACCTCGTCCCTTACTTCTCTCCAAGGCCCCAAGGGATCCTTCCATATCCGCCACAAATTCACCTGCACCTCCATACACATCATCTATTGCATCCGCTGCACCCGATGTGGCCTCCTCTATATTGGGGAGACAGGCCGCCTACTTGCAGAACGTTTCAGGGAACACCTCTGGGACGCCCGAACCAACCAACCCAACCACCCCGTGGCTCAACACTTTAACTCTCCCTCCCACACCACCGAAGACATGCAGGTCCTTGGACTCCTCCATCGCCAGAACATAACAACATGACGGTTGGAGGAAGAGCGCCTCATCTTCCGCCTGGGGACCCTCCAGCCACAAGGGATGAACTCGGATTTCTCCAGTTTCCTCACTTCCCCTCCCCCACCTTGTCTCAGTCGATTCCCTTGAACTCAGCACCACCCTCCTAACCTGCAATCCTCTTCCTGACCTCTCCGCCCCCACCCCACTCCGGCCTATCACCCTCACCTTGACCTCCTTCCACCTATCACATCTCCATCGCCCCTCCCCCAAGTCCCTCCTCCCTACCTTTTATCTTAGCCTGACTGGCACACTCTCCTCATTCTTGATGAAGGGCTCTGGCCGGAAACGTCGAATTTCCTGTTCCTTGGATGCTGCCTGACCTGCTGTGCTTTAACCAGCAACACATTGTCAGCTCTGATCTCCAGCATCTGCAGACCTCACTTTTTACTCGATAGTGAATTGCCCCCATGGCGTCTTTAGCCCTCTCTATCACTTCTGTTCCCATCATGGTGTATAGGCTGCGTACCTGTGCAGTGCAATATTCCGGTACCCGGATCTCCAATGTATTGACCAGCACGGGCACGACCTCGTGTCAGACGTTATAATAAAGGACCTCCCCCTCCTCCCATAATACCAGTCTCCCCGCGGGCCCCGGCCTCAGAGAGGGGCACGGAAGTATCTCGGGAGTCGTGGTTGTTGGTGGTGTGATGGGGGAGCGAGAAACACAAATATAGAGAAATCACAGGGGCATTGGTCGGTTCATAGTAACCACAAATGGACAGATCCCGTAACGCGAACGCGTCGAAGGCCGGGGCCGAGGCGAGGTCGTCGGGCATAACGCACAGCGTTCCGAACATGCACCCCCCAGGTCCATAGTCTCTGCACGTCGTAGGCAGGTTGGTTGTGGGTCACGCTCTGATGTGCAGAGTAGGCAGATCGTCTGTATGTCCGGGAGGACCTCCAACCAGGCGTTGAAAAATGTTTTGACGTCGTCAGGCTTATCCCTTGCAGGGATGCAGACGGCGCTGGATGAGTTGCAGGCAACGCCATGGCGGTAGGAGTTGTCTGGAGCTCCAGAGGAAGAGGGTATAAGTCCGATGGCGAAGAGGAGGATGTGGAGGACGGTGCACCGGTTGAACATGATCTGTGAAAGAAAAGAGAAAGGGAGAGAGAGAGACACCCTCATCAGGGTGTATGATTAGTAAACGTACATGTGTTCTGTGCCCCCCCTCCCCCACTCCCGGACCGGTCCACCACTATTGCTGTAAGGGGAGGAAGTGATAAAATCCCGTCAGACGTGTCAGGGGAGTGCGGGTGAGTGGGGGGATAAGTCGGTGTGGCTGTCAGTCAGGTGGCTGTGCCGATGTTCCGACCACTCCGAGTGGTTAGGGACGGGGACCACAGCCTAAGTCTTTGTCGTCCTTCCAGTCGGGCCCTGGGGGAAAGGTTTAAGTTGGTACCAATGTTTCCACCTGCCCTTCCCCTTCATATCGATGCAGACGCAGGTGTCGCTGGTGAGGATGATCTCGTGCGGCCCCAGGCACCGAGGGGCGAAGCCGGGCCGGTCGGGGGTGGCCCAGACCAGGACTTTGTCCCCAACGCCAGGGAGGGGTTGGGGAGGTGGTTGTTGCTGCTGTTTCGTTAGGTCCCTGATGTCCTGTTAATTGCAGGCGGTCTGTCTGAGGGCCCGCAACTGTGCGTCTAGCTGTCTGATGCAATGGGCCATCCTATCCGTAAGTGGGGCCATGTCCTCACCCCCTTCGATGATGGTCTCGGGTAATCGCATGGCCCTGCCAATCATGAGTTCGTAGGGAGTGAGAACGGCGGAACGGGCCGGTGTGGCACTGAGGAGCATCAGAATGCAGGGCAGAACGTCCACCCAGCCCTGACCAGTCTCGGCAATCGCTTTCGCAATCGCCACTATAAGGGTCCGGTTCGTGCGTTCGACCATGCCCGAACTCTGGGGGTGGAAGGGGACATGGAAGCGCTGCCTGATACCCAGGAGGCGGCAGGCCAGTTTCATCGCACATCCCGTGGAATGTGTTCCCTGGTCTGAGTCAATCTGGAGGCCCCCCCCCCCCCCATCGCGGTAAGATGTCGAATGCCAGGATTCTGGCCACAGTGGCTGATGTGCAGTCCTGTGTCGGGAAAGCCGCTACCCAGCGCGTGACGTGGTCGACTATGACCTGGCAGTACTTCTTGCCGCGGCTGGTGGGCAAGGGTCCTGTGAAGTCGACCTGGAGGTTCTCCCAGGGCCCCTTGGGCCGTGGTTGTTGGGCCATAGGAATGAGCAAGGGCCTCCCTGGGTTATGTTGGGCGCAGACAATACACCGACGGCAGTGCTTGGCCACGTCACGGCCATGTCCGGGCCACCACAAGTCAGTCTGCAGCTTAGCGAGGTTCCCCTCCTGGCCTGCGTGGTCGGGCTCGTGATGTAGTTGTATCAGGGTTGTTCTGATGGCTGCGGGGGCCACTACCTTGCCTTCGCAAAGCCATACCCCATCGAGGTCGGGGATCGCGCCCCTTGCCCACCAGTCCTCCCTTTCCTCGGGCTGAGCGCCATTCTGGACGTCCAAGACATTAACGTTGTGGACCTCATTCATAGGCGCAGCGCGTACGGGGGGTAGAGGGGCACCTGCGGCGGCTTTGGCGGCCTGGTCAGCCCAATGGTTCCCTAACCGTTCGGCGGTGGTGGCCCGCTGGTGCGCCTTGATTTTTACAACGGCCGCGAGCAGGGGAAGGCGCGCTGCCGCCACTAAGTCACGGACTGTGTTCTCGTGTTTTATCTGTCCGCCGCGGGCCGCGACGAAACCCTGGCAGCTCCATGCTGTCATGTAGTCATGGACTACCCCAAAAGCATACTGGCTGTCAGTGAAAATATTCACCCGTTTGCCTGCCCCCATGTGCAGCACTGCCGTGAAGGCGACCAGCTCCGCGACTTGGGCTGAGTTATCGCCGTCTAATGTCCCCTGTTCTCGGGTGGCCCTGGTGTCTGGCAGTGGTGGGGTTCCCCTACAGTTATAATCCCGTCCGCGGGGTTCGGTCCCGTGTCCCTAACTATTTGAATGGATTGGTCCTGGGGTAGGAGGACTGCCTCCCAGGTTTCCCTACGGGCGTCAGAGACGGTTCAGAGGCGTCCTGTATTCAGGAGCACCACTATAGTGTGTCTGGTGTGCAGGATGATCTGACCGGACATGGTGACAGGCTCGCACACACGGACCGCCCACGCGGCGCCGTCAAGTGCGGCCACGCAGCGGTGCATCTCCCTCACGACCGGGGACACCTGAGTAGAGTAGCACCCTACGGGCTTCATGCGGTCCCCGGAGAGTTGAGTGACCACGGTACAATAGAAATCCCCTTCCAGGCTGTAAAAGACGTGAAAGGGCTTAGAGAGGTCGGGAAGGCGCAGGGCCAGGGCACTGAGAAGGTGGGTTTTTAGTTTGGAGTAGGCGTCGTCTTGCTTGGGGACCCAGTCCACCCTCTCTGCCCCGTGCCTTCCCACCTTTACCAGGCCCTGGATAGGCTCAGCGATGGTGGCGAAATGCGCTATGAAGGCGCGGCAGTAGTTGAAAAGGCCCATAACGCGGCGGATTCCCCTGACCATGTCCGGCCGTGGCATGTCGGCGATGGCTGAATTACGATCGGGAGGCAGGGTCTTGCTGTCCTGGTTAATGTCATGGCCCAGGTATCGGACTGTGGCCAGGCCAATCTGGGCCTTTGTAGGGCTGATTTTAAAACCTGCCCGGGCGAGGGTGTGCAGGACGGTGATCAGGGCTCCCAGGTGGGAGCGTGCATCCGTGGACGCGATCAGGAGGTCGTCCACCTACTGTAAGAGGGTGCTAGAGAAAGGGGATAGGTCGCATTCCTCGAGGGTCCGATTCATGACCCTCTGGAAAATGTTGGGACTGTTGTGAAAGCCTTGTGGCAATCGGGTCCATGTGTATTGCCTGTCTCGCAGCGTTAAGGCAAATTGGTGCTGAGAGTCAGGGTGCAGCGGGATGGACTAGAAGCCGTTTGCCACGTGCAGGACCATAAAGATCCAGTGGGAAGGCTCTAGGCCGTTAAAGATTGTGGACGGGCTGGCAACAATGGGGTGCTCTTTGGGTATGACTCGGTTGAGTGCCGTATAATCGATGGTGAGCCGATAGCTCCCATCCAGCTTACGGACTGGCCATATGGGGGAGTTGGTGGTGGACTCCGCGGGTCGCAAGACACCGCGGCTGGTGAGTTCGGCCACAACGGTCTCCGTGGCGCGCAGCGCCTCGGGTTTGATCGGGTACTGTCGGTGCGGGGGGTGTACAGGGCCGAGTATACACTCAGGAGGGGAATGGACAAGGCTGCAGTCATGCTTGCTCGTGTCCCAGACCTCCGGGACCAACTGGCAGACTGTTCTGAAGGCGCTGTCCCCAGTCCAGTCACGGGTGGTAGGGATGCAGGGCGCGAGTGCAGCGACCGATCTAATGCGGACCCTTCTAACTTCGAGGGTGCTCTTATGGGATCTGCGGGACGTCCATAGGAGGCGCCGGTGGAATGCGTCCACCACCGCTCCCAGTTCCCCTAGCAGGTCAATGCCCAGGATCGTCCCTTCCAAGTTCGTGCAAACACAGAAGTGGACGGGGAGTAGAATGTCATCGATCTCCAGGAGGGTGGCCTCGCTACGCCGGGCCACAACCGAGCTTCCCCCCACCCCGTGATGGAAATGGAGTGATGGGTGGAGGGGAGGTCGAGGTCGGTGAGGGAGACTGACGACCCCGTATCTATCAAAATATTGCATAGGCGGCCCCCAAGCGATGCAGAAACCCAGATATGTGGGTCGGCTCCCTCGGCGGGGGCCAACGCTACTCAGTCCTTACGCCAGGCGAGTAGCTGTAAGAGCTCGAGCAGCTGCCCGCGACTGAGCTGATCCCAGTCGGGGGGCGGGGGATGGGTTCGGGCTAGGGCTGCAGGGTTTGTGAGGTTTTTGCTGCCGTGGTTCGCCATTGGTTCCCTGCTCGGGGGTTCCCTGTTCACTGGGGCGCGAGGGGCACCGACGGTGGGCATGCCGTGGTGAGGAGCGACCGCAGTGCTGATCCGGGTTGTCCCTGCTCTGGCCAGGGCCGCCTCCTCCCAAGTTGGGGTCTCCGGGGCGTCGGAAGGAGAGCCGGCAGTTAAACTTGTAGGGACCCGTCTGTCTGCAGCGGTAGCAAACGAGCGGCTCAGGTGTCGAAAGTGCCGCAACGGTGGCCGGGGCCTGGTTATCGAGGTCCATGGCCCAATTCTCGAGCTCCGTAAAAGAGACGTAGGGTACCAGGCCTGCCTGGAGGACAGCCTGGTGTGTGGGGCCTAACCCGTCTTATATAGCTGGATAAATGCGGGGTTCTGCCAGTCGCCATCGGGGATCCCGCTATGCGCCTGGAAGGCCTCGAACTTACGGACCCCATATTCCTGAGCACCCTCGCCGGGTTTCTGGGTGACAGCCACAATGCAGTTCCAGTCGACCGATGGGTGGCCGAGAGCCTCGCTGACATCGGCCTTAAAGTCCGCCAGTGCGGCCTCCTGCTTGCAATGGCTGTTGCTGAGGTCGGCTCACCAGGACCCATTGGAGACTGGACAACAGGTTCTCAGGGACTTTGGTCTGGACCAGACCGGCCACGTCCCTATTGTGGAGGTTGTGGCAGATCTGCATCTCGCTAAGCCACTGCCTAAATTCAGCATTGTTGTGGCGGGGGTTAAGGGTGGGGAGCCTGTCCAGGGGTTCCATGGTATCACCCTGGGTTAAGGCGATGCCTGTCATTTTAAGGCGGGGGTTGTGGGTTTGGAACGCTGGTCTCCCTCTCTCCCCACCTCCGGGGGTATCTTCAACTTTAACCAGGGTGGCGCGAGCTAGGCTCGCGTGTGATTCCCCGGGGCCTGTGTTGTCCACGAGCCCCTCCCAGTCCCAGGTGGGGGACGGTGTGGCGCTTGGAGGCGCAGATAATGTCGGTACGATTGTGCGGTTGGCAAGCGGCTGGGCTTCGAGGTGCTCTGAGGCCTGTTTC